>NC_139043.1:103760505-103988005 GCF_965140915.1 Aythya marila | reverse complement strand
GGTAATTCTTTGCCTTTTTTTTTTACTTTGTATGTGTGTTTTAAACTACCCTGACAGTGTAGAGTTCTGGTTCTATTAGAATAATTAATTTGTTCAGCAGCTTCTCTTCCAACTTTTCACATTTACAAGTGATAATAAATGTCAGAAAGGATATCTGATAAATCCAGGACACCATAAGTCTGAAACGCTGAAAGGTAAAGTCTTTCTTCTTCAGCTGTAAAATGGGAAGATGAGGTGGAGAAACCTTCCAGTTCACCAATTTGTTTGGTAAATAATCATGGTAGGTTAAGTCAGAAAATGACCAAAGCAAATGTTTACAATATTTCTGTTTTAATTCTGTCATCTTTATTAATTCTCTGTTACGTTAAATCAGCCACATTATTGTATTGCTGTGTACATGAGAGACCTTTTTAAGATTAGGGAGTTGGATAATATGGGCACTATCTCTCTTTTTTCCCTTTCCCAAGATGAGATGGTATGCAACTGTAGACAGAACTGTTTAAACACAGATTAGATAGTTTTTACACCAAATCCTGACAAGAAAGAAGCCAGGAATTATAATCAAAGGTAGAGAATTTCTAACTGAGGTCCAGACGTGCTCAAAAACTGAGCAAAGATGCAGTTTAAATGTCCCAAACAAGGAAAATGTTTAAAGCTGAGGTGTTTGTTTCAGTCAGGTTTACTTAAACAACAAAGAATATCACACTGCTTTACATTGAAACTTTTCAGTGGATGGACAGCCAGTGGAAATCATATAATCTGTAATAGTTAAGAACGAGTGAAGCAGAAGATCCTTCCAAATAATTTTGTATGTTATCAATTTAATTCTTTTCTTTTTTAATTGCATAGACTGTGTTAACAAAAAACTAACTTTTTTTGTGCCAGATGAAAGACCAGGAAAAAATATTTTTCAAATACCAAAGGGCTTTTCTTTATTACCACAGAAATTTCAGATGGAGACTCAAACCATTCCGTTCCCACAGTAGAGATGGCTGCATGTAAGCCGCTATCTGCTTTAACTTTTGAGGTGAAAATATTCACATTGTCCAGTGGGTCATATTGATTGATGATCTTCTTACTGTGTATGGACTTTCAGCATGAGAAGAACACATTTCATTTCAGTTAGGCAAATGATTTCTTTATACACAAGCAAACCCATTTTTCTAAAGCCCTTTTTTTTTGAAACTGAATTTTAAATTGAAAATGTCCCAAGCAGTGCTGAGCAGCTTCCAGTTAGCTATTTTCTCAGTTTTTAAAAAATGAGCATTGTAGGAGCGTAATTGTTTGATTAAATACAATAAATGCAGACTGACTTCTGCTAGAAACTACCCTGTAGCCTAACTGTAAACATCTGCCTTTGTTTGGTCTTTGCACTGCAGTTGTTAGTGCAACAGTATTATTAGAATGTATTTGCATATTAAAGAGGTGGGTTAGAGTCACAGTCCAAGGGAAATTATATCTTGAAATTGCCTTAAGAGCAGGGCTTTGTTTTCTTGCTGAAACGAGCTGTTCAGCTGCTGTTGCAAGAGGCTGGAGCCCATTGGGGTGGATGTTCGATCCATTATTCATGATTTTAGTAGAGCTGGGTTGTGGTGGGTGGGGGAAATGATTCCTCACCATCCAAAGAAAATACAAGTGAACAGGCAAGAATCTCCATAACTGAAAGGCATGGCAAAACTAAAAAAGGTAAAGCAATGCTTTATGGAGCAAATGCCTGGTACAAATCAAAGGATTACTATGGCAACAAATGGAAACCTGTGTAAAATATGATTAAAAAAAAAATCATCTGGTGAATTTTACCCTTTCCACCAGTGGAATAGCCATAAACAAAATGCAGCTTCCTTAAAGCAGGCTGCAGACTTCTCATGTTTATTCAGAGGTAATAAGATATTCTGGAGAAGAAAAAACTCTTTCAAAACTCTTTTTTTTTTTTTTTTTTTTTTTTTGGATTTAATATCACATGTTCCAAAACTGAGCTGTATTTCCTAGCAAATCCTTATTTTCCAGTGACAGGGTGTCATTTCTGCCCTTACCTGAGTAAGTAAGTATGTATCACCAAAGGCAAAAGTACTCATCTTTGCATTTTAGGTTTGAATATTGTGATTAGTTTTGTACACGCCTTTTAAAAACTCACAGATCTGTTTCTCTGTACAAAACTGACACAAAATTTCAGTTCCTCCAGTTTTATGGAAAAAGAGTCACTGGTTTGATTTAATTTAAAAAGTACAATTTATTACCAGAGAATTAAAATAAAAGCAGATACGACAGGAAAGGTGAGAGCATATATTCAGAAGCAATTTTTTTGCAAGTTCTATTAGTAGATAGGAAGAGGTCACATTGAGGAATAATTTCTTCTAGGCCATTCTTAATCTGTTTTTCCATTTTTCTTACTTATTTTGCCCATAAGAAATACGAAGCAGATCAATTAGTGTAAATTAATTTCTGGGTTAAATGTGAATGAACCAAATACAGGGATGTGCAATTTAGATAAGTCACTTTATCACGTGCTTTGAGTCAAGTCTTCAGTATGGATACATTTTGGACATGTGAGAATTTTGGTCTATATTTTGAATATTCTATTTTTAGCGTGTTTTGGAGGCTGTGCTCCTTCTGTGCAACTTTCACTGAGAAATTTTCAGCTGGATGGCATTCACAGCAGCTCCCAGCCATGCACTGAAAATTCACACGTCCTTTCTCTTGCCCTGATTTAAGATATTGTTTTCCCAGAAAAGAAACAGTGAATGTTTTATACATTGTGACTTTTCTTTATTCTAGACAGACAGACAGAAAGAAAGAGAGGGAGAGAGAGAAAGAAAAAGGGCACCACATAGAAAGTTGTATCTCTTAGTGTGCACTATCCCTCGAACTCAAAGTTGTGGGAAGAAGAAAGACAAACTGGTGCTGACAGTATTCCTTCCCACCAAGATTAGAAGCAGCAAGAATAATTTACTTTGATGAATTGTATTCTTTCTTGCTAAGCAAGATTCCCTAAAGGTTGACCACATAATGGCATAAAAGACCCTTTATGATGTAAATCTGGATATTCCAGTCCTAACTGAACTCAATGAGACTTTGTATACTATCCATACAATGAGATGGATTTTTAAAGACCTGGAGCAAAGTGTCCTGTGTTTTCATAAAATCAGAGACTCATAAGCACAGACAAATAACCACAAAACTGTCTATTTTACACTAGTGAATGGAATATATGTCATATATTTTTAAGTGGGAAAGGAGAAGAGTACATCTTCAGAAGTAGCCTCTGAGGATTCAGTTAGATGTGTATTGCATGTAAAAAATAACACAAAAGGCATTGGAAGTTCCTATCGAGTCTGTGTTTTTGTATGCAAGCAATGGTCAGCTGTGAAGTATAAAAAAAAAAAAGTAGTTTTTAGACTGTGTGGTCTAAAGCATTATAACATTGCATCTGGTGGGCAGCATAAAGTGTTCTTCTTTTGGCTTCCTTGGAATTGCACACAAATGCTGGAGAGCATCTTTCTACCCTGCTTTATTTTGCCCCATCTCTCTTGAAAAAAAAGGCTAAAAAGAATTGTTGCATATAAATCAATTCAGTTTCCAGGCAAATTGAGGTTTGAAATAGGTATGGTAAAATAGAGACTACAAACAAGTAAAACCCAGCCATACCTCATGGTGCATGGCACTCATAGTAAACCAGTTGTCATAAAAATGTGGGGTTATGTGAGCTGAAAAGTAACCTGAAAAGCCTTCAATGTGCTGAGAGGGGCAGAAAGATGTTGGTGGAGTGAGCTGTGGTGAAGCCCCCAAACTGTGCATGACTTTTCTCTGACTGTCCTCTTGAGGTAAAGACATCGGCGTGGATTAGCTTGTTCTGGAGTGATAACAGGTGAGATAAAATGACTCGGCAAGAGGACTTGGCACCATCTGCCCAAGATGATGAGGGTGATTGTAGATCTGGAAATGAAATAATTTGGGTTTCATTGGAAACTTTTGGTCATTGTGGAGCTGCAGAAGAGGTGCACCTGTTTCCGTGACACTGTGTTGGAGTAGCAGTAGCCTGTAGTTCTCGTTATAGCGTGTTTCTGTGTCTCGTTGTAGTGAGTTTGTGTCTTGTTTCTGTGGTGTCGGTATGTTGTGTGGTAGCTATCACATTTGGGGTGTTTTCTGTTCCTCCCATAGCGCATCCATTAATGAGAAAAAAGGAGAGAAAGAATGGAAATTAGCAGGATATCAATTTTCATGTTGATTTTGTAGCAGTGTTGCTTTACGAAACAAAAACACAGTTGTGCCACAGACCGCATCCTGCTGATTAGATGGTAGGGGCTTGATTTCAACATATAGGCAAAGAGGCATCCACCAGTGCAATGCCAGGTGCCTGAACTGCATATACAAATATGTATGCATTCTATATTTATGATCCAGACATATAGCAGCAATCCATTAGGCCCTTAAGCAGCCTTATCTCCCTTGATTTGAGCAATACTAATCCCACTGCTCTTACTAGAAATTGCATTATATGAAATGATAGACTGTGAAGAGCCCTCAGGTTGCACTGGAAGAAAAAAGTTGTGCAGCTCTGCATTCATGCATTAGCTGATCTTCAGCATGTTTGCCGCTTATAAAAATATATCATCCTTGAACAGGCAAAGCAATTGTAAAAGGATTTGCACTGTTAAGTGTGCATGTAATAGTATATCTGCCTTTATGATGTATTTAAACTCTTCCTGGTAATTCCAGAAGTTATCATGTAATCCCACTGCCCCAGCTTCCTGGAACTTGGCTTTGCATGGGCTGCATGTTTTTAAAAATTTACACAAGTTCATCATTTTCTTGTCCTAATTTTGCAGACACGAGATGTTCTCAGTGTTTATGTAACTGTGTAGTTCCAATTAACAGTAGTCTAAATTGCAACATATGATCTCTTAGCAAATTGTTGATTGGAAAACACAAGGGTGAAGTGAACAGTGAAAAATTCAAACCTTGCAACATATGATCTCATAGCAAATTGTTGTTGATTGGAAAACACAAGAGCAAAGTGAACAGTGAAAAATTCAAACCTTGGCTTCCCGGGAAAAGCTTTTGCTGCTCTGATTCAGCTCCCAATTTCAGGAGTCCAAAAATGAACATTATTTCTAGCTGCCCAAATATGTAGTCCTATGGCTCTAGAAAGAGTCACATTAAGATCAGTTATAGATTAGTTATATTTCCTATATATTTCAAATTAATAACATATTAATTTTTGCAAGAATTGTGCTGTCTCCGTTTCTTGAGGCACATTATAAGATTTTTTAAGTGATTATTGGCAACAGGAAAGAGTTGCCATGTTGTAACTGTGCCAGAAAGACTTTGCATGATTCTGACTAATTTTAAATACATAGAAAGAAGGAACACCCCTTTTTAAAATTACACCTGAATTAACTGGGTACATTGGCACTTACTTACCATGTTCCTAAAGAAGCTTTATCAGAAAAGAAAAAAAAAAAAAAATGAATGCAGAAATTACTGATGAAAGTAATTTTTCTTTTGTTGGATGACGTACCTGAATGTATCACATGATTTACAAATAATTGCACAAAACTCACAAATCCCACCGCAAGCAGTTCTTTCCAAGTTATATGTGAGACCAAATTGGTCTTGTGCAATAAAACATGTCTGTAGACCCATTAATGCCTCAAACAAAATGGGTAAGGCAGATAATGTGGTAGCTCACTCTCAGTAACCTTCTGCACGCCTTTCTGAGTGCTGGAAGTGTCACTTCTTCAGGTACAACACAGACATGCACAAGTCAGTAAGGGTGTCAAGTGAAGAAGGAACTTAGAGGGCCCGGAAAGTAGATGTAGGTGACTTCTGTTGCTCAGTGGAGTACGGTCCTGAGGGTGGTTTTTGGGATACTTCTGTCTGCTTTATCTCCTTCTTCCCTAGAGGAGGACAGGAGCATCTGTTCCAGGGGCAAATAGTTTTTTGTATTTTGAGTAACCAAGACTGCTTTGAGTAACCATGGCCCCAACAGGAGCAGGAGCTGGTTTTGCTCTCCAGAAGGGAGAGGAGAAGGATGCTGGGGCTGATGCCAGTGCAGCCCCTGGGAGCCAGCATTAAGTCCTCGCACCTGCTGAGGTTGGAGTGTGCTGGACATCAGCCAGTGGAGAATTTGGGTTTGTGCTTCAAAGCCTGAAGGAACCCCTTCTTTAACTGCTTCTTTACTCTGGAAAGCAGGCAATTGGTGCCGCAGAGCTTTCTGTGGTCGCACTCCTGGTGCGTGTGAAGAGAGCCTGGCTGAGCACCACATTGCTGCAGGCATATCAAGTCTAGCTCCAACATGAGAAAGAAAATGAAGGATATAGAAAGCACTGATCAGGAGTGTAAGTGCCACAAGATTAATTAGCACAGTATAAATAACAAGGGCTGTGACTCTGCCTTCTTGGGTCTTTATTTTTGAATTAAGTAACTGTCAGGAACAAAGTGGATGGGATCCCAAATTTATATTCAATGTAAAATTGAAATTATTAAGATAAAAATAGTGTTGGACCTGGAAGGGGAGATACTTAAGCGTAACGGTCAGATCTCAGGCTCACCTAGCTCATCACCATGACTTTTATAGAGTAATTATTTTGAGTGGAAATTGCAGAATGAAGTCCACTTGTGCAGAGAGCTGTTCTGTATCTGAAGAAAGGGACTTTTTATGCTCAGTTGGTTTAATAAATATTATCCCATTAGCTGTCTCCTCAGAAGTATTGCACATGAATAAATGATAAGGTGCCATATACGTACGTTCGATAAATCTTGTGCAGAGGTGTTTAAATTTTAAGACGTTGATTATCATAGAAAAATCTGCCTCCAAACGTGGAATCCTGTTAGTAGGAGCTGATCTGGCAGACTCCATTCGGGGTGAGCTGCCTCACCTGCCTCAGTGCAACCCTGGAGCAGGGGCCTGAAGGGAAGAACACAACGAGTAACACCAGCATCGCGGCTTTAGCCTTCAGAAGCCACACAGGCAATTCCCACAGCCATGTAGGGCACTGCTGTTTATTTGCACACTGTGCTTTGGTTTTAACTATCAATAACCGTGAGTTGTGCAGATGTCTGTCCTGCGGTTCTTTTCTTTTTCCTCTTTTTTCCACCACTGAGACCCGCTTTCCGCTCTGCCTACCCCTTTGTCCTGCTGATCAGCTGAGGGGTTCCCATGTTTTACCTGTACAGAGTGTATCGATACAGGAGCTTCAGGCTCAGCTTGAGCAGGAGACAAGACTTCACCGAGAGGAGCAAGAAAAGTTTACAGAAAGGATCATTCAGGTAAATACGAAACCCGGCTGCTGGGAGAGACGCGTGACCCTGCCACGTGCAACTCGTGGTGTGCACCTCGTTTGTCAGGAACATGGGAGCCTCAGTCCAACAGCTGGTCTTTTTTCACTGGGTCAATGTGGAGAATTTGGAAGCTGGGGAGACACAAACTCAAGCCTATTTTGCAGCTTTGAGTCTGGTTTCTCTGATTGTTGGAAACAAGTTTTGCCCTCCCCTGCATGTTGCCCATGTTATGAGGAGGCCATGGCACTGGCAGAGGAAATCAAGCTGTATGGGTTATTTCCTGCCAGACAGCCTTCTCAAGAGATGAGTGCAAGGGGAAGCTGAGGCAGGGATGTGAAACACTGCCAAGGGAGTTATATCAGCCCCATCAGTTCTCCATGAGCGAGGGAAGAGTACATTTGATCTCCAGGAGCATGGTTTGGCTCTGTTCCTTTTTCAGACCCCTGCTAGTCCAAAGAAAATCCAGCTCTTCTCTGATGTTGGAGGAGTTGTTGCACTCTTGGATCAGAGACACAAACCAGGATCTTTTGTTCCTTAGTACATCATGTTTCCAACCCTCTTATTTGTAATTGGTGAAGAAATCATATTTTGTTACATGAGCTCCCCCTGCTTTTTTGAAAGTTGGAGCATATTAACCAATTGTTTCATGACCTTGAGCTTCTAGAGAAGAGAATAAATAAATAAATAAATAAATAAATAAATAAATAAATAAATAAATAGGTAGATAAATCTGTTGCACATTTTTGCAGGCTGGCTCTTAACTGAAGTTTTCTTTTTAAGTTTACTCATAGACTAAATTAATCACAATTGCTGCATAGTATATAAAGCATTTATCCTTGTGCCAGCTAATCTCATTATGTCCAAGTATCTCTCCATTTTTCATAAGTAGCTTTAATTTTCAGTTGATCTCGGTAGGAGCTTTCTCAAGGAAGCTTTTGAAGGCAACCAGTAAATTGATTTCCTTCCTAGTTGCCTTGGCCATGAATGCTTTTTGGAAGCTATGCCCTCCTCCGATTTCGTTTCTTTTGCAATAGCTGTCCATTGAAAAAAGCACGAAACTCTGTGAAACTACCTCCACCAGGGTCTTCTGCAAGAATTTGTGGCCATAGGGACTTAGATCATAACAGCTTGTAAAAACAATTAAAAATGAAGCAGAATCAAAGCTAACAATTCATGCTAACAGCCAATAGAAATAGAATAGTAAAAACATCTTCTGGATTTTTCATTTTTTCCAGATTATGCCCATCCTGTTGATATTATTCCTTTTTTATCATCTTCCAGGATTTCTGGTGGAAATGACTCATAGATCTTTGCTGTATTTAACCATAGCTCCATTTGGTGGAAGAATCTGCATCAACACAAAATCTACTCATTTCTTCCCTTTAAAATGGAGTGTAAAAGAACACCCTTTTTTAATATATATATATATTTTTTTTGTGATATTTAATGGCATTAGATGGATATAGGGTAGCAGTGTATAGCCCCCATGACAGTTATCAGGAATTGCATGTATGTTTTGGGGGCCATTACATCTAATTTTTTTTCAGAGTACTTTTAAGATGCATTTAAGTTAGAAACTACTGTGAATAAGCTTAATTTTGTTCAAGAATATATTTCTAAGCTTTATAGTTACTTAAAGAATGATTTATTTGCAAACTTTATTCTAAAAATCTTCCAGATCATCTATATCAATGTTATGGATATATGTTGAAGAACTTCTTAAGGCATGGTTGCATAAATGCTAAAAGTTTGTGTTATGCCAGAACACCTCATTTAAAGGGCAGGAGACCCATTAGTAAATTACCTAGTGTGGGATGGTAGCCTGTGTCACCAACATCAAATGTTGCTGTGAAAACCAAGCATATATTTATTGGCAGTATGGAGTGCTAGGTGCTCCATGCTCCTGAAGAAGAATCTCTGAAGCATTCTTCATTCCTTAGTGAATGTTGTTTACTGCAGGAATGTTCCTATGTTTAAATTGTTGTGGTCATTAGCGGCTTTCGCAGATGTCATCTGTGAAGCTTGTCAAAGGAGATGCTGTTGTTCCACAAAATGGAAAGTAGTAGAAACTGGCATTGGCAAGTGGTTCTGTATTCTTGTTCTGGCTGCCTTTTCTTGATCAATCAGAACTACAACTTGGTTGAAGGGGAAATACCATCTCATCCGTGCAGAGTATGAGATGCGGTACAACAAACTTGTATAAGTGCTGTTGGGCCATGGTCATGCCGTGGTTTGATTTTTGACATATTGATGGAGAAGTCACTTTTAAAAATATTGTTTCAGGTGAGCTTGTGTCAAAACAGGTACAATTATATGTGTGCTTCAAACCACGAGCTTATTCTGGTGCTTCTAGAACTGAAACTGAGACACTGTGAATGCCAAGTTGAAGCCTATTTTTGTCTCTTCAGTTCCTGCATGTCTCCCTTATCTAGAAGTATTTTTCTTCTAAGCTCAGATACCTCTGAGTATGAACTGTGAAAAGTGAAGGACCAGTAGTTGTACCTGAGGTACTGGTGTGGGTCCTTGGGAAGCATTGCCCTTCCTGAAGGAGAAGGAGATGTAGTCACAGAGGAAGGGAAGAGTCTGTGGCCAGGGAGGGAAGAGGTGAAGATAATATTGAACAGTTTGCCCAGAGAAGCTGTGGATGTCTCATCCCTGGAGGTGTTCAAGGCCAGGTTGGACAAGGCCTTGGGCAACCTGGTCTAGTGGGTGGCATCCCTGCCCATGGCAGGAGGCCTGGAACGAGGTGATCTTTAAGGTCCCTTCCAACCCAAGCCTTTCTGGGATGATTCTGTGAATATTCCAGACTGTCTGGAAGGGCAGCTGCAGTCTCACCTCCTAGGAATAGCTACAAATGCATTTAGCAGGTGTGATGTGTGCAGCAGTTCAGGGTGGTGCCTGTGCTGGGATACAGTCAAGAGAAGAAAATATGAAGGGTATAAAATGTTTAAGCAGCAACAGAGCTCTCATGCATCTTTAAAGTAAACAAACTGTCCACTTTCACTGCAGATTACCTGCATATGGTTATCTAAGCTAAATTTATCAGCTGCTGTCCTCTAATTTCCTTAGCATGCCAGTTATGACTGCTGAGGAATCCGCTGAGCCAAACTCAATAGCAACTCACTATTGATGAAACTTAGAGATTTCAGTTTGTCTCACCCAACAAAGTTCAAATCCTGGAGGCCCCCCAGCACACTGACATGGTGTCTGTTGTTCCATTAAAGCTGGAGGAGGAGCATATGCAGACCCTGCGGAGGAAAGATTTGGAAGTGCAGAGCTTGACTTTGCAGAACAAACTGGAAGAGAAGACCTGGAGCCAGGAGAAGAGCCTACTGCACCAAGAACTCAGGCATTTCAAGCAGGACACCTTCCTCCTGTACGTCAAACTGAAGTGGCTGCTGAAGCACTGGCGGCAAGGCAAGCGAATGGAGGAGGAAGGGGAGGACATATTAGAGGTAACCAGCGCACCTCATTAACCCAATGAAATTGCAAGCAGTGGGGTGTCCCTTCTTTAACTAGATTTTAAGTACAAAGTGGCATCAGAAACTCTATAATTACTCACAGATTTTAAGGGGACTCAGATCAAACGTGACTTTTTGTTTTAAAGGTTGACTTGTGCTGAAGGATATTTTGCATGATACCTTTATGTTACAGATCACCTCTCTTTAAATCTAAACCCTTAACTAGTACAAGCATCTGGCCTTGAAAAAAATCTCACATAGTAAATTAAGAGTTAATTAGGTCTCTATGATAAGACTCCTGAATAATTTTGGGGAAGAAAGATACATTTGTGAGCTGGTGGAATCAAATCTGTTTGGATAGATTGAGTGCTGTCATTTTTGTCATTGTGTGCACAGTGTGTTCTTTATGAAGCCTGCAGCAATACAGATGGAGGGAAGCTCTGTTTTCATGTTGGCAAGAGAATTGTACAGTTTCTTGTGGGAACTTACAGTGAATCATTCTTGTTTGTTCCTTTTCCTTGTACACACGTCTATCACCGTCAGCAGCAGTACACCAGTAGTCATCTAAGTAATTTTCCAAGTAGAAACTAAATTAAGATCAGTAATTTCAGGAGTACATAACAACCTGGAATCCCTAAGCTGACACATTTTAGAAAGGATACAATTGCCAGAACAGGCACTGTAAAAAAAAAAAAAAAAAGGTGCTGCTAAATTTTGTCAAGCTGCATATCCAGAATTACCATTTGATTCAAAAATCTTACCTAAAGAAAACAGAAATAGAAAAATATGCTTGTCCATTCTGACACTTTAACAAAAATTCTTGAAAATCATACCTTGATCCTGCAACCATTTATTCTGCAATTCTGAAACCCTTTGCTAAGGCACCTAAGTAATTTATTTATATTTTCTTTTCTTTTCTTTTCTTTTCTTTTTTTTTTTTCAGTATTTCATGTATCTGTATACCTAGTGTCTTTCAGTGTTTGCTATATTTGACAGAATGAGTAACCTTTCAGCTCTGGTACGAATATGCTTAAGTAGAAAGCTCCAGTGTTTTGTATTCTGGATAAAGGGTGGGTGAGCATCTTTACCTTTATCAGCTATGGTATAATGAGTCAGAAACAAGAGATGAGTAGCTATTTAGAAATAATTTCATTCTGCTTCACTTCAGCAGTACTAATTTGCTTCTGTGTAAACTAGCTCATCTTCTAATATCAAAACAGGTTTCATTTTTTCAGTTTTGATTTTTTGACTACTTAATTTACAATCAGTCCATCTCCAGTCATTAGTGGTGTCAAGCTCTTTGCTAATGCAGTAGAGAGAATAAAGTGCTAGATAGGGATACTCCCTGATCTCCATGTTTTCATTATGCAATACCACCAGTGTCCTGTCTAGTCTCACTGATGCATGGTGGATTATATCCATCATGTTGCTCTGCACTACACCCATCCTCTCAGCTGCTTAGATCTCCTATCTTGCAGGCCTGCATTGCATGTTCTCATATGCAACGTGTCATATGATATCACCCACAGACCATTCCCTGTACCCTACAGAAGTCAATATATCCCACCTTAGAGCCCCAGGAGAAAATAATCCCTTCCCTTAGCCCATCAGTAGATTTCTGTGCACCTAGGTAGGTGGCAAAAAGTGTTGATGTGTCCCATCTCTTACATTTCAGATTGAGCATCTCGAGGCCCTCCCAGAATTTGGCATTCAGTCTGAGCAGAAGGCGGATGATGCAGAGCGAGAGGAGGAGGAAGAGGATGTTGTGTTCGCACTGACAGATTTCTCCCAGCGTCCCACTGCGGAGAACAGTGATCAGAGACCACAGCTGCAGACTGCAGAATTACTACAGCAGCAGAAGCAGGTACCATACTATTTGTATATCATGCCCTGGGAATGGAAACTGTGGATTTTCCAATTGAATTCATTTTCTTCTGCTAGTGTGTTCAAAATCACCTAGAATCACGCTTGTAAAAATACTGCTAGCTACACAGCAATTACAATGGATTTCATCCGTTATATTTATATTTAATCAGGAGCCATGTGATTACTGTTCTCTTGTTGGCAGTTGCTATCAGTGAGAAATCCTATTTCCTCTTGTGGCTGTTTGCCCAGAAACATCTATCAGTATTTGATGGTTTGCAGAATTTACATGCTCCTCTTGCCTGAGCACATCTATTGTATTCTACTGTCAAGCTTTTAGCAAGAAGAGGTGATTTTATTTCCTCTAAATAATTTAAGAAACTAGTACATGTATTTAATGTTTCCCTTAGAGATGATGAAAAAGCAATTCAAAAGTTCCTTCCTGTCACTGAACTTGTTCTTAAATACCTAAAAGCAAACCAATATGACTTTTCCCTGACATCTCCATTGCCCTGCTTCTGTGTGTCAGAGCACTACCATATCTCCTAGCTTTTTGTTTTGTGCATCAATATACCAGCAGTCCTACCACTTAAAATAAACATACAAAGGTGACAGCATTAAGGCTTCTATGAGTTCTTCTGGTGCCCCTTGTATTTTTTAAGTGGAAAATGTGCAGACAACAGCGTCTTGTTGCATGGAATTAGAAAGAAAATGGAGTGAGAATTATGTGTAAAATGCAAATTCAGTGAAAAAGGTCTTGAAGGTTTCTGTTTTATGCTCAGTACCTGTCCAGGCCCCTGGCTTGGGAGCCCAATCCACACGAGTGCTCTCAGACAAATACATCCCAATGATCCCATTACTTTGCTGGACCCACTGCAGGCTCTTGGGTTGGTGTGTGTCTTTGCATTTCAGTTCTTTGCCTTGCATTCTCCACACTCTTGGGACCATGTACAATCTGTTTACTTATTATCTATATGGTCTAATAGATACACAGCAGACAACAGTAAATCTCTGCCCTATAATAAGATAAGACGTGTAGGTGCTGGAAGATGCACAGGCTGCCTTGCAACCAGGCTCACTAATTCAAGGTGTAACTTCATATAGAATTTCAGTGTGAATAAAAAATAGTAGAGAACAAAAAACTGTGGTCTTTATGCCACTTCATATTCCACTTTACATTTATATACTCTTTTGCTTTCCTTTTTAATTGTACTAGCTGACAACTCTACTCTCTAGCTGACTTTCTGTGACATGCTACCAAGGTAACAAAAAGTTGATCAGTTTGGTATTTGGAAAGGACCTAACATTGCTAATACTGTGGGAGGTCAGACAATTGTTTTTTTCAAGGACATACCTTACCAGCCACCCAGCACCATCACAATCATCCTCTTGGCAAACTGTTCTCTCATAGAGGCTGAAGAAGGCCATGGAAGAAATGCCCTTGACTACATCATTTAACTGTATTTCATTTGTAGATTGACGTAAACTGAGTCAAATAAATGTAAATCACCATAATAACTTAGTACAACCTGTGTCCTATACTAACTGTCCATATATATCTCTTAAA
The DNA here is from genome assembly GCF_965140915.1 of Aythya marila. Taxonomy (NCBI): domain Eukaryota; kingdom Metazoa; phylum Chordata; class Aves; order Anseriformes; family Anatidae; genus Aythya; species Aythya marila. The sequence continues at coordinate 103,973,833 of NC_139043.1, read as the reverse complement.
ATGACCAAGAACATTCAAATAAATTATGTCCTCCTTGAAATAATTATTGCTTCAACATTAATTGCAACTAAAGCAGCAGAAATGGGAAGCAGAATTTCATATAATTCATTTTTTATAAACTTTGCTAGATGGTCTAATGCAGCAGTTCCTGCTAATGTTGCTTAAAGAAATGAGCCATAGGAACAGAATATGTCTCACCCCTCTTGATATTGAATAGTGCATGATATCCAAATGGACCTGTGAAGATGGAATAGGTTTCTTGCTTTCCCACAAATAAAAAAGTGGTACTTCAACACTGCAAGAGTGAGTGTGTCTGCTAAGTATTTCTCATTTCAAGTACTATTAGGTATTTTGCCTGCTCACTCTATGTTATAATGTGCTAAATCTTCAAACAAGCACTGTATGTACTGACTAGCAGGTAAAAAGGAGTTTCAGTGCTGCAGGGCTTGTATTTGTGAACTGCAAGAAAGGATTATTATTATACTTTGTCACAGAATCAGAAAGCCTTAGTGTAGGTTAATTCTGATGCTGTCATGGATTTAAGCATTGGCAGTGTCTTCTGGAAGATGGTGACACACTTCCTGCGCCCTCAAGGCTCTGCCAGGGCCTTGCTCCTCAGTATCTTTTGTGCTTGAATTGTCCTTCTCACTGTCGTGGACAGCTTGGCTCTGAAAAACCTCATGTGTGCAGGACCTTCACCACACTCACCACCCTCACAGAACCCTGTCTTTGCTCTACACAAATTACAGACTTTCTCCTACAAATGCCGGCTCCACTTAATTCATTTATGATCCCCAAACACTAGCTTGTTAATACATCTATTAGCTAAACAAAACTGGAGTGAGAAACCACTTCACTTGTGTGATTGCAGGTCTAACAGCTCTGAGAGTATCACAGACCCAGTGCACATCCTTCCTGAAGGGGTGGATGTCAGCAGCACTCACGTCCCAGTACACCACTGACTAGTCAGACTGTGCTAAAAAAAGCACCCAGGTTTTTGGAGGAGGTCTTCTGGAGGTCCCTTAAGTTCTCAGCTGGAAATAAGCACTGAAATTGGGGTGAGTGGTGAAGCTAGGAGTCTACAAGTTTTGCACCTGCCCAGGAGAGTGCTAAGTTGTTGGTTCTGCTTGGTGAGCTCCAGGATGATATGCATCAGCATTTGTTTCACATTAGGAAGGAAAATTTTCAGTAGTCTAAGAGTGGCTGAGACAACTAGGTCAGAAAAAAAGAAAAGGCTTCCTGTAACTTGAAGTAACCCATGCTTATTTTTAACACTTAATGTTAATATTTAATGACTTGTATTTTCAGCCTGCATTCTTACTGCTGACTTTCTTACCTTGCCTGAAAAGTGAAATACCTTTGAGAAAAATTATAACCCTTGAGGCCTTAATTTCAAAAAGCAGCCTTTAATGTTATATTATTATGATTTGAGTTACTCAACTTAATGGAAAGTACATGCCTCACTTGCCTAGGATTTTTATGTGGCTGGTATGTGGAGGGATGAAGGTACAGCAGAGGGGAAAGGGGAAATAAAAGAGTAGATGATGAGAGGCAAAGTATGTGCAAACTCTGAGAGGAGCCAGTTTGTCTTTCTCTTCATGTTGCTCTTGCTTGGGTGCCTCCTGTCCCAGCCAGACCTTTCTGACATAACCCAGATCCCTGGAGCTGGCATTGTCCCATAGCTGATAGCTGGGGCACATTGCCAATGGGTTGGGCAAGGAACTGGCAAGGTTCAAGAGCCATGAAGAAAGTCTGGTGAAGATAAGGTGGCAAGTCAGGCTGATAGCCCTGCAGAGGAGGTCTTGCTGTAAATGAGCATTTCAATGTGTGTAGTAAGAAATGAGGGAGAACTACCTGCAGAAAAAGAGATTACTTTGCTTCAGTTGAGTAGAAAGAGTGGAGCATCAGTTGGATGGTGTAAATACAGGGAAGTAAGAAGAAAAGAAATATTTAAACATATGTGATACAAAGGAAAAAGCACTGAAAAGCAATACACTCATCTATTGCCAGTGATTGGGGGGAGATCAAGAAAATTCCCAGTTAGATCTTTTTTTTGTTCTTACATTATTTGTTTTCAAAGCATAGGTAAGGAAAAAGCCCAAAGGAATAGTAATTAAAACTTATATGTACTAAAATCATCTACACCAAGACCTAGCTTCACTGTTGCATAGATCTCTGCCTACACAGAGAAAATCCATGGTTCTTGTTTTCTGTTTAGGCTCCTGACCTTGTGGTTTTAATTGACTACTCTACTAAGCTGCTTGTAATAGCAGACTCTGGCAGAATTCTGAGGTAAAATTCTCAAAGAAAAGAGAATTGTGATTAAAAGCAGAGCCAAGCTTCAGACAACGGCTCTGGTCCCAAACTTTTCTACTGCTGGAAGCTCCCATCTCTAGGGGTGACTACTTATCAAAGAGTCCAAAGACCAGAGGTTTACTACATTAAGTTTACTACCAGAGGTTTACTACATTAAGTTTTCATTTCTTGTCAGCTCTTGTTTTCTTCACCTATAAATCCTGAGCAGTGGATGCAGTGAGACTTCAACGCACTTTTATAATTTTATTGTCTTAGACCAGTTGTGAGTCAGTTGGGTTCCTCTATGCTCAAAAGTATGGTAAGGTACTAAAGAGCCTCCTTGCATGGGAGGCTGCCCAGGGGGTCACAACCATGCTCCATTTATTCTGCCTGCACAACATCCCTGGGAGGAACAGAAAGAACATAATAATCTTTATTTTGTATCTGTGGGACTTATTCTCATGCAGAAGCTGTTTGGCGGTTTTAGCAGCAGAAATCTCAGACGTGTCTAGATGTAAATGTTGTATTTCAGAACACATTGTCTCAGAAGTATTTCATCTGTTCCCTAAAAACACTCTGGTTTGGCAAACCAGAGAAATAATCTCACAGACCTCTCCAACTTCAGACTGTAAATACAAAGTCATGCAAAAAATAGAATTCTCTGCAGGAATTAGAAGTATGTAACCAAAACTGGATTTACATTGGCAAGTTAATTAAAATCCCAGCAAGCCCGGGGGGCATCTGGGGTACTTGTCTCATAACAACGACATTGATGTAATGCCTCTTGAAATGAGATGTGTCCTTATCCCAGTAGGCTACAAACCTGTAATTAGGCTCTTTTGGCTCCTCTCTTTATTAGTCCATCACTTCTTCACAAAACCTTATTTTACGGAACTCTAAATCTGAAAAAAATATGTATGCACAGGAATGAGGGATGTAGCTTGCTTTAGTCTTGCTTTTAGTCTTGGTTTTATTTTTCTTCTGCCTCATTTCCCTTGTGGAGCCTTTTGATTACTTTGCCAAATAAAGCATACCAGCAAGCACAGAATGTGGTTCCTGAATAAAAGCACTTAATAAACTTGTGGGGTCAGGCTTTTCAAAAGAGGGTGAGGCCATATTTTGAAGCACTCAGTATCCAGCAGCTCCCATTGTAACAGACACTAAGGGCAAGTCTTCAGAAGAGCTCTAATTCTGATTGTTACAGAAGGATCTTGAGATGTTTGGGGAATCTAGCCTTAATTTGATATCAGAATGAAAATTCGTAGAGAAAACATAAAATCTCATTACATATTGAAAAGTAGGAGATTTTATATGTAGGATGAAGACTGCTGCTGTATAACAGGAAACTGCTAATTGGCATAAAATGTTAATGGAATTAATTCTGCTTCTGTGAGTGTGTTTCTTATAAAACCCCACATTGTACACCATCACATTTCATTAGCCCAAACAGATTATAGGTCAGTCAGTGAGCACCTGCAGTCATCCTGCAGTCATTTCCCCGTGTCTGTTTTGGTTTTGTTTTTGTTTTTCTTTCCTAATGAATCAAATGTCTTGGAAAAAGTAGAGCATGTCTGTTTGTTTTTAAAGAAAAAAGGTGCCCTGGCATGTCTGACTGGTGATTACAAAAATGGGTGAGGTGGGTTCAGTGATGCCAAAAATCTGATGAGGACATGAAATCAGATTAGTTGTATGTATTGTCATTAATATATATACATAATATGAAAAATTATTTAGATTTTTGTGTATATCTGTTTGCTTGACTTGTCTAAAAGAAGTCTCTGTGTAGGTACTTCATGAAACACCAGATAAGAGGAAATGCAGGAAGCCTCCACTTGAAAAAAATAAATAAAAATTAAAATGAATTAGATTATCATGCAAGAATCAAGACAGCTAATTTGAGTTAGGCCTTTCCAAGGAGACTAACACACTCATGAGAACCAGGTGATTAAATACTGAGGGGAAGTGCAAAATGTGTTCTAGTGAAACACCTTAGCAAAGATACTTTGATCAAAACCTCATTTTTTTTCCTGAGTAATTTTGTCTGATAATAAAAAGCTTGGAAAATTAATCGCTTTCCTTTACATGTAGTTTAAAAACATATGAGGTTTGATGCTGAGCAATGACTGTAAGTATGAGATGTACAGCTACCCAACAAACCTCAGCAGTGATACCCTATTTTTGCCTTACAGTATTTAGGGTGACATTATTACAGATGGCTTCAATCCTGAAAGTTGTTTAATGCCTTTTTCAGTGTGACTTGAGTATCCTGTAGCAAGGAAAAGTAGACACAGAAGACATTGCCATTGCAATGGACATGCAGGCATTTTTTCCTCTTACAGATGAATCTGGAGCCTAAAGCCACCCGATGACAACTTTTGTTTTGCTTTGTTCTGGCAGGCAAGTGAAAATCGGAAACTGCTGAACGCTGTGAAGGGTTTGCTGGATGACTTCCGCTCAGAGCTGCGGGACGACGAGCGAGAGCGCCATGGGCTCCAGCAGCAGTATGCCCTGGACAAGGCAGCCTGGGAGGTGGAAATGACTGAGCTGAAGTGCCACCTAGAACAGGTAGCGTCCCTCCTGCATCCAACACCCTTAAAGGATGGCACATTCACTTAACGAAACAGGAAATCTTTGAGTGTCAGGAGAGATGCCACGTTCACTCATTTTAGCCTGGCGCCTGAAAGACCCCCAAAGTTTCCTCTTGGGTTCTAGGTGTCCCAATAAGAATATTTGTGTAGTGGGTGCTATGTAATGTACGTGGGGATGAAGGAATTAAACCTCTTCTAGCTGTATTTTCTCAGAAGTGCTGGCTGGTAATGCATCAGCTGCGATAATGAGACATGCGGGTTTCTGTATTTATTGGCACTTATAGGAGAGAAAATGTCTTGATGTTGGCATGCTGACAACTAGCTTGTCACTGTGCCTTGGCACATAGGAACTGCAGCATTTGATGCACAGGCAAGAAAAGAGTGATTTAATAATTCTGAAGCATTAGATCTGTTTCTTAATATTAAACCAGCCAGTCAAAGCTGCTGGTTAGTGATGGATGGTACCCCACTGAAGAGAGAGCTCTAGCATCCACCATAACTTACTATTAGAAGTATGTGTATAAAATCTGGGGCCAGGTGCTACAGTGCCACATACTGCTGTTCACAGAAGATGTACAATTTCTGAAGCAATAAGAAGACAAATAAGGAAAAAAAGAAAAAAAAGAAAAAGAAAAAAAAAAAAAAAGAGAGGAAAAAAAATAAAAGAAAAAAAAATAAAAAACCAAAGATTCATTTCCAAAGCTGATGGCGTAAAACCTCCACATTGAAGAGAGGAGGAGTGGAAGAATGATTACGTTCAGATCCTGAGAAAAGGATTTGCAATTGTAGAGCTCCTCTGCAGAAGACAGATATAATAAAAATATTCACTGTTGGGAGGGTGGTATATTTAGGAAGATTCACTGAACATCGCAGCACTGTCTGGAGACTCACTGTGACGCACAGCACTGAGTTGTGAGCACTTATTTTTCTGCCCAGGTACTCTAGGCTTGTTTCCCAGAATGAAGGAAGAAGCTTTCATTTTAGCAGAGTTTTTTCTCAGTGGATTCAAATTCTCAGTTCAGATCAGCTGCTTCTTAGTGCGCACAAATTTCCAGACAGCAGATCATTTGAAAAGAGAAACAAAATCAATCCCCATTTTTGCTCCTCCCAAAATAAAGCCTTGGTGACTGTTTTACCTTAAGCTAGAGATGGCAACAAAGAATGAAGCCTAAAGAAAGCTATTTTGAGAACCAACTGCCAGTTTCAAGCTTGCATACTTTGCATTTGCATGGGTGATTTACTCCTGGACTGCCGCTTTGGCTGGTGCTTGGCAAGCAGGACAGTGCTGCTCTTCCTGCCCAGGGACAAGATAGATTTGCACCCTTCCTTCTGGTGACTTTATCAGGCTTCTTGCCATCTCTGCTGCTCTATTGGTAATAATCTGTAACATATGGTAATTTCTGAGCCGTGGGTGTTACTTTTTGCATTTTTTCAAGCAAGAGAGAAGAATAAAACTGATCGATATTTAAGACGTAAAGCTGACTTTCTCAGCAGATTCCCCAAGCCGCATTTATATTTCACAGTAAAAATGGGTCCCTAATGAAGTAGCAAAAAGAGAGTACATAAATCATGAGAGTGTCAATTAGGATAGTGCAAACAACACGAGTGTCCCACTGAGGTCTGTTGTATGTGCTCACAGTTATAAGGAAGCAATTAAAAATGAAATATACAAATAATAATATGATAAACATTAAATAGAAATGTAAATATGAAATTGACTCAAACTGTTGTTAATGATTCCAAATATGGAATTTATTTTTATAAACATTTATTTTTATAACCTGTGTTATACATGTAGGTCAAGTTTCAGGATCGAGATGGGAGGAGCTAGTAAATAACACCTAAATCATCAGCATCACATAATGTCATGTTAACATTTGCTGCTCTGTGGCAGTATGTGGAATAACGACATCTTTAGCTAGACAGCCAAGCCTGTCGTGGCAGTGTGGGTAGGAGGGCCTCTCAGGATGTCATTTTGTCTTTTTTACTGGGAGTGATGAAGCAGCGGGCTGTGCAGCACTCCCACCGTAGGGGGGTATAAAGCTGCCCGACCCCTGACAAGCCCATAGAGAATCAAGGCCTTTCTTGTCTCTACTGTTGTCTGTACTGTCACTGCTTTCCACTTCTTTGTGTGTGCGTGAAGCAGTAGGTCAATTAAGAAGAGCATTTTCCTCAAGAGAGTCACCTCCTAATTAATAGTTACTGACAATGGTTTTGCATTTTGATGCTTGAACTCTCTGTATAGGAAAGACAGAGCAAAAGGAAGGAAGAAAACTACTTTGTTGCAAGAACACGGCATATCAGAAATGATAATGTACTGTTCCCTGCTGCTTTTTGAGCTTTAGCACTGTGTATGTCATTAAAATAAAGGTCTTGGCTGTCAGAAATGCATGTACATCTTATTTGGCAGAAGGATCCTTCAGCATTGTTTTTAAGTTAAGAAATAATGAGATTGCTCCTAAGTATGGGATCTTGATGACTGTGACCAATGGAGTCCCAGTAATTCCAGCTGGAGAAGTGAAAAATCCCAGTATTCTGGGAACTGGGACCAAATCCTGCATAAAACAGAAGGGTGGCCAGCAGGGCAAGGGAGGTGATTGTCCCCTTCTGCTCTGCCCTTGTGAGGCCTCACTTGGAGTCCTGCATCCAGGTCTGGGACCCCCAGCACAGGAGGGATGTGGGGCTGTTAGAGCTGGTCCAGAGGAGGGCCATGAAGATGCTCAGAGAGCTGGAGCACCTCTCCTATGAAGAAAGGCTGAGAGAGCTGGGGATGTTCAGCCTGAAGAAGAGAAGGCTTCAGGGAGACCTCACTGCAGCCTTTCCATATTAAAAGGGGACTTATAAAAAGAGATGGAGAACAACAGGCAGATAGTGATAGGACAAGGTGGAATGGTTTTAAACTAGAAGAAGGGAGATTTGGATTAGGCTTTGGGAGGAAATTCTTCACTCAGAGGGTGGTGAGGCACTGGCACAGGCTGCCCAGAGAGGCTGTGGATGCCCCATCCCTGTAGGTGCTCAAGGCCAGGCTGGATGGGGCTTTGAGCAACCTGGTCTGGTGGGAGGTGTCCCTGCCCATAGCAGGGGGGTTTGGAACTGGATAATCTTTGAGGTCCCTTCCCACCCAAACCATTCTGTGATATGCACTGAGAATTGGCATATAAGGACACGAACCCTCGCTATGACTCCAATGAGTGGTCCAGCTTCGGGATTCTTGGGGGAAATGCAAGCCATGGTGCAAATGGAGAGACATCTAGCCACCTTAGCAGTTAGCAGGTTTGGAAAAGACACATCTAGACTTTAATGCTAAAGAGCCACCACTGGACCCTTCCTCCATGATTTGAGCCGTTTCATAAACACAGAGGCAAACAGTCTCTTTGCCAGCAACACTCTTCTGCCTTTCACTGGCACTGAGAACTGTCCTCCAAGTGTAAAGGCACCACCTCTGACTGAAGAATGCTGTAGGTCCCAAATCACAGATCACACTTCTGAAGAATGTTCTTTTGTCTCATTGCCTCTTTTGGCTTTCCTGCTCAATGCAGGCAACATGGCCTAGGGACCACTGCCTTTCTTGTTTGCAAACTGAAAGGCTGAGAACTTGCCACATGGTGGTTACGAATTCAGTGGTGTAAGGCAAGAGAGAGTCTTGAGTTCAACATTTTGCTGATTTTATTAGATTAAAAAAATTGAAGGAGAAATTTGCTTTATACCATAATCATGTAAACTGCATATTGCAACATTTGTTTGCCTTATAGGTTGCTTTTAGCATTTTTTGGACTTCATGCCAGCTAAAGAATTTGTTGCAGACATTGGCGTGTCTGTCAGCTTAGCACGTTAGCCATAGCTACTACTCAATGTGGCATTATTCCCCGGGAGACAGCACTGTTGTAAGGTTAAGTTTGCACTCCAGCCTGGCTGGATTTACTCCAGACACTCCAGCAACTTCTGCCAGGAGCTCCTATTGCAGGATGAAAAATGAGAAGTCTGCAAGGGCATTAAAAGTACTTGAAAGATCACATAGATATATTGCAAAGGACAAATTCTACATAATCCTCTGTCAGGCTTAGATGTAAGGAAACCAGGTAGAGTTTATATCATTTTAGAGGCTCTTACTATTCTGGCTGATCTCAGCTCTGCAGTGACACTCCCAAAATACATGATTATTCAGTGTCACAGCCACTTAGTAAACCCAGAAGGAACTTGCAAGGGCAACCCAGAGGGGCCAAAGCAAAACAAACCTAAAAGAATGGATGTCAACCTGACCAGACCCTCCCTTTGGAGCTGGGGACTTGTGGATGCACAGAGGGAAGATGCAGCAAGGGGCTAGAGCCCATTACCTTAAGTTAGTGCTGAGTTTGGAAACCAGCAGTGTCTCCATCACCATCAAATCAGACACCATCAAACCAGATGGTGTCTCCCATGGTGGATCTGCAGCAGAGATGGCCAGATGTCTGTCCCGGGATGTTCTGCATTTCTGCCCCACAACACCTGTGGTCCATGACTGAGCTGTGCTATTGTGCGTGGGACAACCCCTGGCACATCGCTGCAGGTCGCAGAAGCAAGGGAGGAGATGCCTGCCTCAGGACAGCCTCAGGGGAAGAAAAGACCAACTGAGAGACATTAAACACAGAGGCACCACATCTGGCCAAGAAAGCCCAAACCAGTCCGGATTTATCTCGCTTTACTGTTTGTCATATGCAAATTGATTTTATTCCATAATACATGGCAGGTAATTGCTACATTTGCTTTAAAAACAAGGGATGTAGAAGTATAATACATAACACTGCTTCCAAAGGCCAGGAGGGAAGTGTAGTAGTTGGCAGCAAGGTTATTTTGGGACTGCTCAGTGCAGCCCCCATGTTCCCATCAGTTGGTCCATGCTCCTGCACCCAGGTGCCACTGATATCAGTGGGATTTTTACCACTAACCAGGTGGGACTTCAGTAAAATAATGAACTCAAGCAAACAAAACATGTTTGAGTAATCTGTAATCAATTTGTCCATTAATTCTTCGTGCTGAACCCCACCTTGATAATGCTCTTAATATCTATTGCTTTTTAATGATTTTTTTTTCATACAGTTGATATTATTTCTTCTCCTCTAAGTCTGGTATCTGCCTTATAGTTTTTTTGCTGATAACGTGAGTTCTTGAGTTAATACTGAAGGAACTACCCCACTGCTGTCAAATCTGACTTCTGGAAGGTTTTACAGGTATGACTAGTTACAGACAGAGGTCGATCAGTATCTGACATTTGTGCCTGTACAAAATAACACACTTCTGAGTCTCATCAAATGTTGTCAGCACCGTCCTGGCCCCACAAATTTACATTGCATAAATAGGTTCGGAGAGAGAAGATAGTGTCGTGTCAGCTTCCATAGAATCATGGAATGTTTTGGGTTGGGAGGGAACTTTTAAAGATCATCTAATTCCAACGTCCCAGCCATGGGCAAGGTCATCTCCCCCTAGATAAGGCTGCCCAAGCCCCACCCAACCTCACCATAGGCGGCTGCTTTTTTTCTAAATGATTTTTCTGGTTGGTTGGTTGGTTTGGAGAGAAAAAAAAAAAAAAAAAAGAAAAGAAAAAGAAAAAAAAAAAAAAGACTTTGGAAATTAGTGCTAGAAGATGCAGGTGTTTAAGGTCTGCAAGTGGCTGTAACAGGCTGTTCTCTGCAGCTCAGTAAATTCTGTACCTCTCTGCCCTTTACCTGTGGAGGCTATTCCAAAGACAAATTACCCTGATCTGGCCTGAATTTCCCTTTGCTCAGAGAGTTTGGGATTATTTTCCACACTGGACTGTTTGAAGGTACTATCTTTCTCTCTTGCTAAAGGAGCAAGTTTCCCAGAAAACCTGATGCTTCTGCTTTTTGAAGAAAACTACCTTCAGAGGCAGAAATGAGTTTTCACTACTTCTCACTCTTGGTTGCTTGTGACCCATTCTGACTCATCCGCACACCTACTGACTTGTAAACAAAAGGTGAAGCTTTTATCAGGGGATGTTTATCAAGGGATAAATTTTCCCCTCTCTTGAACTTATACAAAGCCATCGAGTCTCTTCAAGTCTCTCCAACTAAAATTCCTTGTCTGACACAGGGTTTTACCTGCAAAAGTTTGGTGTCCTAATAATGTTTTATTTTAATGGCAGCTGGAAGGGAAGAGTGAGAAGACCTCAGGAGATGTAGGCCTCACTTCTGATGCCAAAGGAGCTTTTAAACGGGAAAGAGAGGAACACAAGAAGCTTCTGGCTGAGACTCACAGTGTGGTGATGGACCTCCGCTGGCAAATCCAGCACAGTGAGAAAAATTGGAACCGGGAAAAGGTGGAGCTCCTGGACAGGCTTGATAGGGACCGACGAGAATGGGAGCGTCAAAAGAAGGAGCTGCTCAGGCGGATAGAGCAGGTAAGGAGTGGGCAAAGGCTGGTTGCAAAGCATGAGTTGTTGCACCACTGCTACACGCAGTCCAAGGTCAAGAAACTGTAGTAAGAAACAGCACAGGAACAGTTTTGGTTCCTTGGCTACATCAGTGTTTCCCATGATACAAAACAATTTACGTGCTCAAGGGAGTAAAAGGAAAATGCTCATAAGCCCTATAAAGGACTGCTTATGAGAAATCAGGTCCAGGTTAAAGGCCATTTCCTGCCTTATTTCAATTACCCTGTACAGGCATGGTCCCACTGATTCACTCTGTTTGAAAGCTTATGTGCATCTCTTCATGCTGAAACACTCAGTCCCACACGCAGGGTTATTCAAGGTTGGATATACAGCTTCCTGCCAAAAAAAAGTCTGTTCATCTGTGAATTTGCCACCAAAGATGCAGCTGCTGTGACTATTCAGTCTCAGCTGAATTCTTTTTCTCTAGCAAAGGAAACCAGGAGATAACAATGAAGAGTCCTGATTGATACTAAACAATCAGCTTGCAATGCTAAATATTCAGAAGACACTTTTGGCCTTGATCACATGAATTTTGTACACACCTCTTCTATCATTTGCAAATCTGGTAATTGTGTATCTATCCCCTTGTTTTTCATGCCCATCATCTACACCGCCGTGTACTTCCATCTGCTTAATATTAGATACTGATTTGAAAATGTTGATCCAACTTTCACCTAATGGGTTTCTGTCTGGCTGGAAACCACACAAAATATTAAAATCAAGTTTAATGATGGAGAATTAATACACCATTTTTGACTGAACATTGCTCAGCTCTGAGTCATGCATTCCAGGAAGAGTAAGAAAAACAACTGAAATTGTGGGTCCTCAATTAACTGAATACTTCCTGTCCTTAGGACATCAAAAATGGAATGGCACCAGATTTGTGCATGCTCTCTAGGGAGCACTTCGCTTGAATGAAGTACAAAGTAGCTTCACATGTTAAGCTTAATGAAAGCCTGGGGTGACTTCATGACTGATTTTTGAAAAGGGTTCTTTGTCTGTATCTCATGTTCCCATGCTTGGGCTGCAACAAGAAGCTAGAGAAAAGACACCAGGCTGTAAATATTATCAGACTAAGCCTCAGTTTTAGTTATGGCTGGTAAGCCCACTGGGAAGCACTTAAGAAAATGCTGTACCTTACAGATATTTCTAAAATCATTACTAAAAATGTAGGTGCGAGTGGGTGGTGACCAATATGAAAGTTTTACGGAACAAGAAATGTGATTTGAGCTTCTTACTTCAAAATATCAATAAACAATATTCTGGCTTTTTTAAACTCCTGTTTATCTGAGGGTTTCTGAGAATACTTCATGCAGCTTCTTGAACTAGCCTTGCAAAACCTTGTAACGTGGAACTATAGTGTGTCTCTTAAGATAAAATAACCAATGCACATGAGATAAAAAGGGTTGTAGCAGAGCAATTCATCAAAGTTAATCTGGTTCCAAGGCTTCACTGGCAGAAGATGCTGATTTCTCCCTGTTTTGTCTGGGCTGGTTTCTAATTCTTGAATTTGAGTGGCCAAAATACCTCCTGTGGATTCTTCATGCAAAATGAGAATTAAATAACCATCAGAAAATTTCCTGTTATACTAAGGACATGGGCATAAACTTTTGTTTGGAAAATCACTGGTACTTCTTTGGATGTTTATAATGCTGCCTATGAACTGTATATTTTGACATTAACTCTTCAATGTATCCTCAGTAGCCTGAGGGATCTAACCTGGTTCAGGACTCCTTATTTTATTCCCTGGGAACAAGGCCCATTGAAGGGTGGAGGAGAGAAATCCCTGTTAATGTTACCTAGCCTTTAATTCTCTTCAAACCTGAAATAACCTCTCAGAGTCATCTTGGGAAAGTCTACAGAATAGCTCTTAACTAACCCTGGAACTGATTTCTTTTGTTACCATTCTGAAACTTCTAGGGCCCAACTATCTATTTATGGTACAAGAGTTTTACACAATGTTAGCCACAGATAGGGAAAATAAAAAAATACTATGTCAGGCTAACTCCAGAGGACAAGATGATCAGAAATAGCATTGGAGAGCTTGGCTATCTGCCTGCAAAACTTCATAATCCCATTTTTGCTTATAATCAAACATTTCCGTGTGTGACAGGAAGCTTCCAAATATTTGCAGGCTTTTAGTTGAGTGTCTTCTCAGATTGCAGTCAAGTCCAGCTTTATATGGAAGCAATTAGTATTTCTCTGAAGTCCTTCTCCCCAGTGTTCTTCTGTGTGTATTCCATGTATGGCAATACATAGAGGATGAGGAGACTACACCAGTGTGTATGTTTGAAAACCAGTCCAAGAAAGAACTGAAGCACGTGTGCCAAACTTCTTACTAATGCTTTATGCCTGTCTGCTTTCACAGAGCTAATGAATAATACATGTATGATAAGAGGGAAGCTCACACCAATGTATAAAATATATAAAATACTTTACTTCAGTTAGTTATGGGAATACCACTTGCATGTAAAAAACATGATGACCTACTTTTTTTTCAGAGCTCAAAGTTGTATTTTTTTTTCTTTCTTTTCAAGTACACTGTCACTTTGTTTTCCCTTAGAGAACACACACACACTGTGTTCTTTAATCTAATTCTGCAAAGATCACACCAACAAATATTTGAAACCACAAGATCACCTATTTGGAGAGGTGTGTTTTTATAGGTATAAGCAGATTCAGGCTCAAAATCATTAGTCAATTGAAAAGTTAGGCCAGTATTTCTCATTTTAATTCTCCTGACAGTAGTTTGACATCCAGAGAGTGAGACAGTATTCTGTGCTGTTTTCTCTTAGAGGTTCCCAGATAATCATCTTGCAAGGATCTTTGAAAATCAGTGGTGGCTTGCATGTGGATCTGTATATACCAACAATGTGCAATTACCATTTCTCCTTGCTTTGGGTCCTGCCCATATGCTGGGAAATGGACTCTGGGATCTCTTCAGATATACCTCCCAGCCCCTACCTTTATAGGATTCCTAAGCTGCTTTTAATAAAACTGTTTCAGATTTTGTGTATAATGAGCAAAACACTAAAGACGCTTTCACCTTCTTGTAGACCTGAATCAAGCAAAAGTCTAACTGACTTCAGCCCAAGTGAAAATTTAGTAATTTAGGATCTGGCCTAAAATCTGCATTTGATCTACATTAAGCGATGTGATGCCCATTGATTTTTTTTCCATACACATGCAGCAGCATTAAAAGCATGTTTTGTAGGAGGTCCTCAGTCCCCAGGATCCCAGGAAATGACTAGCATTTGCAGGTTATTGCCAGTAACCTTAGCAGGCTGCTCTCGCAAAGCATCAGAATTATTTATCGGATTCCTGCTGTCTCTCATTGTATTTGAAAATGTCACTCACTTCACTTAACCTGCTGTATTCATAATTAAAGGAAATGTTGATCACATAACCTAATTGTAAGACTGACAGAAGTTCAATTTCAGCAGTGGTTCACTGTCTCTCTGTCCAGTTTTTCTAAAGTGTAGAGTTAATAGCTTTGATGGCCCTTCTATTAAATATGTATTTTCTTCAAATGTGCTTTGCATGCCTAATTCATCCCCTTGATAATTCTTTTATTACAAATAGTCAACTTTCTAGCTCTGTGTTAGGGCTAGACCACCTTGAAGACAAAGCTTTTGTGTTTTGTTAAGAGGGATTTTCCCCCTCTGGAAACAAGGTGAGTGATATACATGAAAGTGCGATCCTTGTATTGCTGACCAGAAGAAAGTTTGTGTATATTTTGATGAGACTCAAAATCACTCACCCTTATTTGAGCTTCTACTTGTTTTGCTTTAGGATCTTATGTCAAGATTGCTTTTAAACAACAGTGTTGATTTGTTTCTTTAAAAATCAGATTACAAGCAGACACATGATTTTGTGTGTATATATACAGAGCGTATATATGTATACATATAGGCATAAACAAGCAAAATTAAATATGTATTTAACCACTTGAAATCCTCTGAGTAATAGCATCAAAGTCCTTAATACATGTCTTGTTGTGAAAGGGCCAAGAGAGCAAACCCGCCATGCCTGGAGCCAGGCGGTGACCTCAGGCAGCCCAGCGGCATGCAGCATTGTCTCCCCAGGCCACGCGTGCCTTGCTCCAGGAGAAGGATGAGCAATGCAGGGTGCCATAGGCTACACGAATAATTGCTGATCCTTCCAACTTGCCTTGTTTTCAGCTTCAGAAAGAAGTGAGCCCACGAAGAGGAGGGAGCTTTCTGTGTGACCAGAAGGAGAGCAACCTGCGCCCATTTACGACCCAGGGGAACCTTCACGTGCCTCGCCCGATGGGATCAAGATCCTACTCCGACTCAGATGCCATTCAGTTTGATGACCGGTCACTGTCCAAGCTGAAGGAGAGCGATCGGTGCAGCGCCACAGAAAACCTCTTCCTGGAGTCGCTGTCCCTTGATTCTCCCGATGAGTCGGAGGAACACCGCTCCCGGCAGCTGGAGCGGGAGAAATTCTTTACCGGATTAACAGAAGTATGCGCTCTTCTAACTTTTGTCAAGCCTGCATGTTGTCTCTTGTGTCACAATTTGCACAGCATCCGTGCTCTAGAAGTGAGATACTGTGTCATGGTCACTGCTTTGCAGCTATCCAGCAGTAAATTTGGTATTGATGTGGTTTGTCCCTTGTTATGAGCTGATTAGACTGGTGTCAATCACAGGAGAAACTGGGAGCCAGTCTAAGGGTCCCAAAGATTACCTCACCTGCTGGCCATTCATATTAGGTACTGTATTAGATATATATATGGGCTCAGAAGGTCTCATCCAGCTGTAAATACCTACATACATACAGAAGCACGGGCTACGTATTGCTAGTAAGGAATTAAGTGCTGTAGAGAGGTACTTCAGGTTGTTCTATTGTGGTTGCTCCTCAGTAGATTAGGATGAGAACGTGAGATGAGATGTTGAAAAGTAAAATTGTTCTTCATCAGCAAAGCATCTGCCCTCAGACTACACCATAAGGATACAAAGATCCAAAACACAGTGCTAAAAGATGCTGTTGACCATAGTGAATGTAGTCTGTGTGCTGCTAAAATCTGTACAACACACTTAGTTTACCTGGATCTGGGTCTTCACAGTTTTGTTTGGGGTTGTTACAGAACAAGATGCATTGTGAGATCTCTGGAAGTTGAAATTACCAAGCGGACAGCATGCTGCATGCTGTTTACCAAATGCAAGTCTGGAGTACTTTCTTCTGAACTGAAAATTCGTATCTGTGCACATGGGTTAGACATTTGGCCTGTGCTCTGAGCACAACAGTTCTGCTTGGGTGGACACATTATAGCTAATAGAGAAGCAGAGACTTTCCAATCCAAGATGTATCTATGTACTCAGGCTTGAAAATTTGGCCACTTTGGAAAAAAGTCTGTCAGCAAGTCAGATCTCAAACTCCCTGTAGGTGTGACAAAGTTTCATCAGTGTGCCTTGGCTTGAACGTGCAAGCCTGTGAAAACTTGACCCAAGCATTTCTTTCAGAGATAGCATTGTTCATTAGCTACAGGACTGGGAAATCAGATTCTTTGCGAAAAAGAAGAGAAAAAAATAAGAAAGGCAAAGAATGTGGCTGCAGTTCTTACATTTTAGGTAGCTGGAGGTACATGCATGCTCCAATTAGACTTTCCTCTTTCCAGTATCATAAATGTATAGGGAGCAATGTGGGATTCTGTGTTTATTGTTTCTCAGCTGTTTATTTCATACACATTCAAGTGCTCAGTGAAATACGTGGATTCTATCAAATAGCATTGTCAGGGATCTATGTTTTATGTTTAATTCTGATTGCTGTTTTCTTTACTTAAAATTCAGTCTTGTAGTTAAGAATGGAGATCTCTCTAGATGCTTTCCATTTTCAGACATTGCCACCATTGACAAAAGCGTTGGCAGCAAAATTAGGTCCTTGGTTATATTTGCACAGCTTCTTCCCTTCAGAGCATGCTTTGGTGAAATGCGTACAAAGTCATTTCGCCTCACTAGGTTTATTCAAGCAAAACTGATTAGAGTTTAATGAATAGATTTACTGAGGATGCACAGAGGCAATTGCAGCCTGCTGACTATTCCTCGCCACTGTATTTTCTTTGTGGTACTAATTGTAGTAAAGTCAATCCAGCCTTCAGCCTGATTCTCCATTCAGTTAGATCAAATGTACTCTATAATCTCTCCACTGAAGCCAACAGACTTACACCAGACTAAAACTCCTATTTTTTCCCTGACTCTCGATAAACACCAGAAAGGCATTTGCCAAGTGAAACAGTGCTCTTTTTGAATAATCATAATGTGAAATACAGTTCGGTGTTGCTCATGTACATGATTTCATGAGCTTGAATAAGAATAATAGGTACTAATACTCTTTTGGTTCCTGATCATATTTTATATTTCCTATTTTATGAGAAATATAAACGGTAAAAACAGTGACCACAGAGCAGTTGCTTCAGATGTGTCTGTTAAAAAAACACACACAACAACAACTAATTATGGGATTGTCACAGGGAAGCAATTGCCATAAAAACATCTTAATGCCATTAGCAAACCCTAGGTATTCCCCCTATGAAACAAGTAATAGTCTTCCCACACATTTAATAAAGCTAGCTTAATGAGTTTCAACTGGCGCCATTTGTTAGTTCCTAGAGAACATACAATGAAATCTTATGTCAAAAGACCAGTTTTTTATCTCTTATTTCAGCACAGCCAGGCCTCTGACATAAACCAGATTAACTCCGTGGAATGAATTCACTCACAAATATGTAGTCCAAAACAATACATTGTTCTTGTGGAAAAAATCCAGTTGCAGCTTACTTCCATTTGTGATTGCAGGGGTGTGCTGGTTTTGGCAATAACAAATGGAAGTGAGCTGCGAATGTTTTTTTTTCCACATGTACAAGTTCAAGGCTATCCTAGATTTGGCATAAAGGCTTTTACCCTGTGCAGGCTGTTGTCCTAATGGGATTGACCACTTTGCCACCTACGTGCAAAGGAAAGAGTATTCCCACAGGCAATTTAAGATTTCTTATCAAGGAGCAAGATGCTTTTTAAAGACAGGCATACCTGGTGGAACTACCTGCAAGTGAATGACAAAACACCCACAAGTTAAAGCCACAAACAGGTTCAGAAATGACTGTTTGTTTCTGTTTTTCTTCAGGAGGAAGAAACACATAAAGGAAATCTTCAAAGGTGAATAAAACTTAGAGGAAAAAAAACAGCAAATATTCAGCCACCGGAATCCCGGCTCTCTTGTGCCCAAACCACAGACCGTAGGCATAGCTGTGCCACCTCCTAATCAGCCTGCAATCCAGATTAATGGATTTACCCAGGGATTAATTTGTCTCAATATGCTTCTGTTCTACTCTGATTAACGTGGGCCACATTCCGCTGTGATGCACAAAGATCAAACTCTCTGAGAGTGCACGAAATTGTGTCTGTGTTGGCAAGTAGTACAGACCTGTAGGCATCGATATGTAGAGAAAAATACATGTAGTTGGTGCTGAGGACCCGTCACGCTCCTACATGTTCGAGATGCTTTACGTTGCACTAGTTCTGGTCTGATCCCGTGGGCTGAATGCCCACCTAACCCTAGAGTGCTTTTACTGTGCTTCTGGAAAACATCTTCATCCCAAAGGGATCCAGCCCATGCTCTCTGAGATTGTCTCCAGATGCAAACTAGAGCATCTGAATAGGAGATTCTCTTTCACTCTAGTTCTGCAGCTGGTGCTCTTGATTAAAATCTCACAGTGTGATTTTACTGTATCCTCCAGAATACTGCTGTATAAAAATCACCATTTACTGAATCCTCA
Source organism: Aythya marila (assembly GCF_965140915.1). NCBI lineage: Eukaryota > Metazoa > Chordata > Aves > Anseriformes > Anatidae > Aythya > Aythya marila. The sequence continues at coordinate 103,954,728 of NC_139043.1, read as the reverse complement.
TCCAGCTTTGGAGACCTCACTGAGCTGACTCTCATAACTATACTCATTTACATTTTTAAGTAGTGCCATGCAGAAAGGTTCTTTGTTGATTTTTCTTATAGCGAAGCAGTAGGGTGACTCAGCTGAATGTCTGTGATTTGTACAAACTAGCAAAGTGTGGGAAAGCCAAGAATCCAGCGTTATCACATAGAGACTCCCTTTTGTTGAAGTATAACATGAGCTCAACTCACCAGGCCAGTTAAATGTAACAGCCTCTAGGCTGGAGATCCCACATCGCTGTGGGACACCAGCTGTGCAGCCCGAGCAATCTCAGGAGTGGGGGTAGACTTGCTGATTTCACAGCAAGCCAGAAATACTCTGTACTTCCTTTGAAAAGTGTGCCTCATATTGTCACAAAGACTCATTTTCTGTGAATAATATATTTCTGAAATGCATCCTACTGCTGCATATTTCAGACGTTTGCCCAGCAGTAACCCATGAGAACGCAGTAAATTAAGAGCCATTAATAAACCATTTGGTACTTTTAATGACACATCAGGAATGCTTACATTTCCCAGCTATTTAAAAAACAAGAGGGCTAAAACAGTTTTATATATAAGCAGATAATGAAAGTTGAGTTTTCTGAGTTAGTTTTCTGCTGAAAGTGGTATTTCTGTGAGAGCTTCCAAGGCTGTGACTGACATTCTTGTGTTCCTCTCTGCAGGGCCATGTCCGTTTCTTCCATGTCCGAATTCCAGCGCTTGATGGACATTTCTCCGTTTCTACCAGAAAAAAACTTGCCTTCCTCCAGCAGCAAAGACGACATAACCCCTCCCTTGTCTCCTGATGATCTGAAGTACATCGAGGAGTTCAACAAGACCTGGGATTACAGTAGCACTAGAAATCACGTTGGGGCCACCGAGAAGCCTGCAGAAGGGTGGGCAGAAAGGACAGAAACTGGGAAAGCCGGGAATGATCCAGCTTCAGATCCCTTCCAGGCCTCCTCGTGGTACCTCACCACCAGTGTCACCATGACCACCAACACCATGACCAGCCCGGAGCACTGCCAGAAGCAGCCAATGAGGAGTCACGGTGTCACCGAAAAAATGGGAGTTCGGGTCTTTCACAGCCCACCAGTGGTCCGTAGGTTTGATAATTCAGTGATAGCTGGAAGCGAGGGGAAAAGCCAGGTTGAGCCAGACTTCTTGTTTTCTATGACCAAAGCTATGGGGAACGTTGCTGAGACAAAAGGTGCTTCCTCGGATATGTTTGGAAGATGGTCTTGTGACCTGGCCAAACATCATAAGGATTTTCTGGAGAGTGGTCTTCATCCCATTGAACGTCCTATTTGCACTACCGTGGGCTTTGCCTCACCCTTGCACAGCTTGGAGATGTCCAAAAACATGAGTGACGATATGAAGGAGGTAGCTTTCTCTGTCCGGAACGCAATACGCTCCAACTCTAATTCAGCAGAGCCTCAGTTTAAGGACACCGCGTGTCAAACCAATGGTATGAGAACGACAGGGACGCAGACCACCCAGACCATCAGTGTTGGCTTGCAGACAGAAACCCTGCGCAGTATCACCAGCAGTCCACACAAGTGTCTGACACCAAAGGGGGGGTCCACGCCTGTCTCCTCACCATCCAGAAGCCTAAGAAGCAGGCAAGTGACCCCTGTCATTGAAAAAGTGCAGGCTAAGTTTGAACGCACATGCTGTTCCCCCAAATATGGCTCCCCAAAGCTGCAGAGAAAAATCCTTCCCAAATCAGACCAGCCAAATAACCGGACTTTGCCTGGCACACCTCAGAAAGGATTCAGTGAGTCCGCTTGGGCTAGATCAACTACTACAAGGGAGAGTCCTGTCCATACCACTATCAACGATGGCCTCTCCAGTTTGTTCAACATTATTGACCATAGCCCCATCTTTCACGAGACCTTCCAAAAATGCCCCAGGTCTAGCAGCCGATCCAGGTCAGCAGAACCCAGACCTGAACTGGGCCTGGTGCAGGAGCCATGTACAAATGCCCGTGGCAGGTCACCCAGTCCTCTCCGTTTGGGTACAGAGACACAAAAGGAAGATGGGACTGAGGTGACGAGTATCAGGCAGGACTTATCTGCTCCTCCAGGGTATACACTTACAGAAAATGCTGCCAGGATCTTGAATAAGAAACTTTTGGAGCATGCCTTAAAAGAAGAGAGAAGGCTACCTTCCCACAGCCCACCAAATCTTAGCAATGACAACAGCACAGGAGAAATTGTCAAAGTAGATCCAGGGTCCATAGAGGTAATGAGTTTGTTTGTTTTTCCTCCTATAGCTAAATGCACTCTTCTTTGAACAAATGCATTATGAGATGTTTTACAGTCCTACTGAGTGTTTACAAAAAATATCCTAGTCCTGTTGTGGTACCACCAGCGAGTCCCAGTCATGAAACTATTGGATTAGTCACTGAAGAACTGATTAAAGAATTGAGTTTCTATCCTGACAGCTTATCGGGCTTGAAAGCATCAGAAGAGCTTTGTCCTTTACAGGATAAAGATGGTTCTCCCCTGAAAGACTGGGATAAGGGTTTTTGTTACAAAACACACCACACCTAACAGATGTTCTAGGGACTCTAGGTCTGAGTAAATGTCTCTTTTATGCTGGATGGAAAGGTAGGCTCTTTCTCCTACACAAGAGTGGGTGATGGCAAGTTTGTGTGAAAATTAGTCACTACAATAAATACCCTGAACCTAAGCTTCAGGGCCTTCAGCATACCTTTTCTGGATGTACCTGAGTAAGTTTGGCTGTGGTTTGCAAATGTGATTAAATGGCATGAAATTTGGTATTGACTGTTGGTGCCTCACAAAAAAAAAAAAAAAAAAAAAAAAAAAAAAAAAAAAGATAATCAGCTAGCCTAAGCACTATCCTACTACCCAATTTAGTGCTTAAGAACTCTTTATTGATATTTTGCTGCACTGTCAAAAGTGTAATGGTCATCATCTGTCTCAGCAGGTGTGCCCAGGCACCAGGGGTCAGATCTTCATTTACAGTAACGTGCTACAGCAAGCAACCATAAACGGGTTGTAACGGTGGACAAAAGCTCTTCCAGTTACCAGTGTCTAAGCCTGTTTCTGGTGAACCTCTGTGCCTGAGAGAGCGTTGCCCTGAGAAGGCCTGGAGAAGCCGAGTTACTCCCAGCACTTACCGGTGCCTGCTGTCCTGGCACGGCACAGAAATGGCATGCAGCCTGCTGGTCGGTGGTGTTCCCCAGGGCCGGGGCAGGAGACCCCCAGCCCCTCAGCCCCGTGCTGTCCATTTAGCATCCTGGTGTTGCAGGGGGTCCCAGCCACCAGGCAGCTGCTCCTCCTTGACCCCCATGTGCCCCAGACATGCTGCCTCAGTTTGCAACTACCATTCTTGCCTCATAGCCTCAAGGGAATGTAGAAAACCCATTTCCTTCGTCAACATTTGTGTTGAAGGATTTGTGGGAACCTGAGCACTGAGGCTTTTGTTCTGCAGTTTGCCTTGCGCTAGCAGCTTGTTTGCAATGGGCATGATCTGTTCCTCTTTTGTAGGTGCTGTTGAGAGGACACAATCATTTTTTGCCTAACAGAGCATCCAAAGCTGAGGATATATTCCCTATAAGCTGTTTAAACAGATGTAAATAAGGGAGTTTGCACATATAAAAAAGAAACCACATGCACATGATAAAAAACAGTGAATGAAAGAGGGTTTTGTGCACAAACCTCAGAATGAATTAAAGTGGAAAGCAGCCTCATTTGCTTCACTCTGTCTAGCCATCTCTGTATTTTGTCCTTAGTTTGCAATACCGGGCCTGTACTACCATTCTGTATTAGAAAGTATGTGTCGGACTCTTACGGGTTCAACTCAGCTTTGCCTTCAAGGCACCACTGAAAATTCTTGATTTCCTCCTGCATCTTTTAAACGTCTCAGCAGATTTCAAGTATGAGTAAATGGATGTCATCCCACACCTTCACAAATTGCTGCTGGCAAAATTGAGCTGGCGACAGTACCCGAGTTTGATGCATGGAGAGATCTACGTCAATGCTGTTTAGTAAAAACTCATTGACCATCAGCCCGGCAGAAAATTGCCTCTCTTCATGAATTCTCAGCATCTTTTGCCTAATTTTTTGAGTTCCAAGCCTCAGAGCTAAGACTAGCTCTTCCCTGTAGCTCTTGCCCAGTTGTTAAGGCTGCTGTCTAGATGCACAGGTGCATTGAGAAGGAAATTGGTGGGCAACATTTGCATGATGGGCTTTGCTTTTCTTATGTGAGCTCTACAAGATGTTCTTAATGAAATGTGGGTTCGCTGTTGAAAACAAAGCCACAAATATATTTAGACTCTGCAAATGCCTTGGGTTACTTATGAATTATCCTGGCCGCACAAATTACAATTTTCCAAAATTGCACTTAGCACATTTTGTACAAAGCAAGGCACAGCAGAACAACAAATGATGATCTAGCAGGAGGCAAGGCTGAGCTTGGGGCAGTGTCAATGTCAGCACTGCCCTTGCCACCCTCCTGCAGATCCCTGCTCTTGCTTCCCCATCACCTGTTTGCTTCTGGCCAAGACAAGTGACCTTCTTACCACGGAACGCCTTCTTTTATTTTCTGCAGGCATAGCATGGTATATTAATGACTTTTAAACTTGTGTGGAGCACCTGTTGGTGGCTTTTCTTTAATTTGAGCTTCTGGATGCTTTAGTTACGCAATTTACTTTTATATTACTGCTGCCATATGAAATCTAGTTCATATATATATTTATATATTCACGTACATATGTATGTGTGCGTGTGAGTGTATATGCATACATAGTAGTAATAACTCTGTATTTTCTAACTTGCCCAGAGCTGCTTACAAGTAAATTCATATCCACCCAACGCAGCCTAGAAGTCTCTTATTCTGCTGATGCACTAAACCACTATCTTACTTGCATATCATGGGATTTACAAATATTACCATTGAAAAATGCAGATTAACTTTACCTAACTAGCAATGTAAAAGCAGTGTGAGTGCTCTTCTCTAACTAGCAAGGATGTCAATCCCAGAGGTTACACAATTGTCCTGGACAGAGGGCTCAGCCCCACGTCTGAAGACAGCGCTGCCAGAGGACCATCCTCACGGACCCGTGCAGAGGGCAGCTGCAGCGTCCTCTGCTCCTCAGGGCAGAGCAGTGGCCGCACATTTGCAGCTGAACCATTCGGGGTTGGAGGGGGAATGTTGCAAGGAAGGGAAGGGGATGCCAGGAGTAAAGGGCTTTTGCTGTGGTTTGAGTCTCCCTGCCAGTCACTGTTAAGTAGGAAGAAGAAAGAGGGGTGAGGCAAAGAGTTTTCATGAAACCTTCAGGTGGGCTTCTGAGAGATATAAATATCAGTGTGTTTTTTTCTTGTTAGAGATTTCCTAAGCAGAACTTATCTCTTGAAGTCAAATGAAGGGGAAAAAAATAAAAATAAAAAAATGTTTTTTTCCTCTTTCACAGTAACGTTGTTTTTCCACAGCCTTAATCATGGTTGGCAAAGGATAACGGATGTCTTTCTCTGCTGAATAGAAATGTTTGGATTGTTTAATGCTATGTCCTTCTGAGACTGTGCTAGGATTGTGAAGGGTTGGTTTGTTTGCTTCCTTCCTTTCTGAATCTTCTGCTGCTGGTGGCTTATCTTTTATTATTAGTTTCCCTCTGATACAGCGGTAACATGATCTGAATGGGTAGTAACATCTGGAGACTTCTTCCTTGCTGGCATGAAATCTTCACTTAAAAAAAAAAAAAAAAGATTAAAACAGTTCTTTCCAACCTACTTGCTTTCTTTCTCTTTTCTGTCTGTTCTGTCCAGAACCAAACTGTCTTATTAACTGCCCCCTGGGGACTCTAACCCTGCCTGCCTCACTGCTGTAAGTCCTTTCTACCTTGTTTCCAGAGCTTTCCGAAAGCGGTCACTTCGAATGCGTGGGTTAATGAAGGGAAATAAAATGACCACAGCTCCATGCATCCCCAGGTAGCCCGTTGTATGCGATGGTCAGGAAGCGCTCAGGGTAGGAGCCCAACCTGTTCCCTCATGGGCTGTGAGCACGTGTGGTCTCTGGAGAGGTCACACAACTCAAAATGTGTGTGGTTGGGTTTTTCATTAAACTTTTTTTTTTTTTTAAAAAAAAAAGCAAAATTCAAGAACACGTAATTATCCCAAAATGTAACAGAAACAATATATTTTGGATCTTTGCACGCTACTGTGCAGGGCTTCTGGCTGCCCCAGGCTGTTTTCCCTCATGCCTACTCCATAGCAGAGGCTGGAGAGGGCTGGGGAAGGGGCTCGAGCACCAGCCTGTGGCTGATGGTCACATTTCACCATAAAGCTGCTCTCAACCCCACTGTGGCTAGAGCCAGCTGTCTGGGGCTGCTGCAGTGGAAGGAGGGAGCTGTGACCATGCACTCAGCCTCAGAGCCAGAAAACAGCCTGGTTTGTGTATCTATTAATACAGGCATAGCCACAGTGGCTGGCAGCCTGGCCTAGGAAGCAGCTAGAGACTAAAGCTGAAACCTCCTTTCCCACATCCAGGCTAAAAAGTGCTGCCTCTCCACCCAGCCCCCAGGCAGCCATCACAGTAAATTACCCACAGGATGTCGGTTTTTCCAAACATTTCTAGCTATGGCAGCCGCATATGGTAAGGGAGGACATTTGGGATTTCAGAAACCATTCCCGACAGTTTGCTTTTAATGGCTTGCTCTCCTTAACACGCTCTGAGAAAGCCGACATCCGCAGGTGGGTAACCCGCTCAGCGTCCAACACAGTGCCTACAAGGCTGGGCTGCCAGTCCCTTCTCTGCCCTGGCAAACAAAGCACTGATAAGACTGGGACGAGCTTAGTCCTGCCTTTCTGGACAAGCTGGCCAACATTAGTGGGCCTGCCCCATCCCTGGAAGTGCTCAAGGCCAGGCTGGATGGGCCTTTGGGCAGCCTGGTCTGGTGGGAGGTGTCCCTGCCCATGGCAGGGGGGCTGGAGCAAGGTGATCCCTAAGGTCCCTTCCAACCCAAACCATTCTGTGATTCAGTGCTGTAGAGACTCTTTTCAACTGGAAGTTAGCAGTGCAAATGAATTTTATCGCAGTGCTGACTCCCATGTACTCCTGTTAAACTAGGGTGAGGCAGCCAGAAGCGAGCAGCCCTATAAAGATACCACTTTAAGCTGCTGCTCAGAAAGGCAAAGCCCACAAATCACACAGCCTCCCCTCACCACGCTGTGCTGCCTGTAAGTATTGCTGTCCGTATGGATTTCCCTGAACAAATCTTGAGTGGCAGCTTTCACAGCCCGTATGTCCCCCAGGCACGGCGGGATCAGGTGAAGTGAGGACACGGAGTCGATCTGCTCGTTAGCACTGATTTGTGTTTCGGGGGTCGAGGACTCACAGTGAGGGGCCGGGGCGGGGGCGAGGATGCGCAGAGGCACACATGTAGGCCCCAAAGCTTCCACCCAGCTTCTGCGCCCACCCACGAGGGCAGATGAGCCCTGGTGGTGCTCTGTCCTGGTGGAGGGCAGCTGCTGAGCACCAGCTGGTTGCCCACTGCCTGAAGGCTCCGAGGTCTCGCCCTTCACGGAGGCTTCTTCACCTCTGGTGCTCTCTCCAAAGCACACACGCCTGCACAAGCTCCGTTTCCAGTACCACTGCTCTGGTCTTTCTGTCATGTAACATCCCAGTCCAACCGAGACGTTCAGCGGCATGTCACCGTGTTTGTTCACTGCCCATCATATCATGTTACCTAACCCAATATTCCCCATTCCCTTTCTCCGTCTGAAACTCCGCACTGACTGTGTTGCTTCCTACTGTGTTGTTTTACTGCTCCCTTTGTTTCCCGTTGGTTTACCATGCCAGAGCTTGTCCTGTGCATTGTATCGCTTATGATCTCTTTCTCCATTTATCACCAGCTTGTGTTCTGATTTTGAGAAAGGTTTTTACTTAACTCTCCAGGGACTGCTCATTGTATGCAGTTCTCTAGGTTGACAAACTCCTCTGATTTGCTTTTATAAACTCTGAAGTGTGCAGAGAAATCCAGAATTTTTGCTTTGGCAGTACAAGACAGACTTGCTCCCCCAGTCATTTGTCTTGATATAGTGAGCATACAGAGCGAGGCAGGAAGTCTAGCTGTGCGATGAGCAAAGTCCATAAATACTAGAAGCAATTATCAACCTAGTGCCAGGGTGAAAAATCGCAAGTGCAGATGGTTTCTGGTAGCACAGGCAGGCTACCAAGCCCGAGCAGTGGAAAATCAGTAGAGAAATAAAAGTTCAGTTTTCCTCCATTTTGGTGAATGCCATCTTTAACACACATTGTCGCTGATTCCTGTAATTCAAGCAAAAGCAGCTAGAAGTAAGGAGTGATGTTCCAGAAGTTGAAATCTGGAGGTAAAAATGAAATCTGAATCTTTAATCCAGCTGAAGGTCATAACTAGTGCTGTAGTCATTATTTTTCTGCTAACGAGACTTTCCTGAAAGTCAGTCTGCACTCTGAAGCAGATGAAAGGAGCCAGTGGTTGATCTTGACCTCTCTTGCAAATGCCTGGCCAGCACTTAAATCAATGCAGTGAATAGTGGATTTCCCTGAATTATCATGCAAATGTATTTTTTCAGCTCTTCTCTTTCTAGCACAAGGAGAGTTAGCAAATGGAAGTTTGTCAGCTGCTTCAGCTCATCCCAGACCTCTTCCTTTCATTCTCTCCTTGTCTGTTCCATAAATCATGGACATACATGCAGGTGTCCGGAGCCCACACACAGAAAGACGTTCACTGCTTGCTTTTGTACTGTAATGAGACAAATGCTTAGCTTTAGCTTGATTTTTTTTTTTTATTTTTTAATTATTTGCTCAGCCAGACGGCCTCTAATACAAGTCACTAACCTCTGTTTTGCTCTCTTGGCTGCCAAGGAACTGCCTTGTTCTGCACTAGCCCCGTCCCTCGAACCCTGCTTCTCCCGGCCAGAGAGACCAGCGAACCGGCGCCCACCGTCCCGATGGGCTTCACATTCCCCTACTGCCTCACAGTCGCAGTCAACCGGAGACCTGACTTCCTCGGAAGAGAGCGGAGGCAAGGAGCCGCCAGCAGAGACCCCGGGCCAGGGAGGCCCGCCAGCATGAACGGCCATGGGCCAAAGGCACCCCGAGCGGCCTTCGCCCGGCGGCCCAAAGGGGAGGTCCCATTGTGGAGGTCAAAGAATGTTCTCAAACGCAGCTGCTGAATGTCCGACCTGTGAAACAGAGGTGTTTCTGGAATGAAACAGTTAATGTGCCTGTAATAACTTAATTTTTTCTTTTTTTTTTTTTTTTTCATAGCTGAGAAAACTATTTTTGTCTCCATCTTTTCTACACACAGTATATTAACAAAAAAAAAAAAAAAGGTAAAAATGATATAAAGTTAAGATTTAAAATAAAATGTAAATTAAGTTTTAAGGGAATTTGAATACGTGCTCGCGCTCTCTCCAAATACTGACTGCCTTTCGGTTATATTTGCACTGTTACATTTTTGATTTCGGTTTGGGGTTCTGGGGGTCGTTTTTGGTTTTGTTTTTGTTTTTCATGTAAAACTAGGGTCTTAAGTTAATTTTATTCTATTTTAATGTCAGTGTTTATCAGTTTTTAAACGTAAGGTTCTTAAAGATGCTTCAACTGTCTGAAGCAATACCTTTTAAGTAGTGAAGAAAGCCATTAAGCTAGTTCACTAGAGTTGTGTTAACTGAGATGGAGGGGAATACAGGTAAACACAAGGAAAAGTGTAAAAAAAAAAAAAAAAGAGAGAAAAAAAAAAAAAAGAAAGCCTCAGAAAGTCTTACAGAGTTAGCTGTAAAATACACCTACGATACTTGACTTGCATGCCTCTGGGTCCTCGCACTTTAGTGCATGTACATACTGCTACTGTACTTCTACCATCACATAAATGTGAGTCAACCTGTTCCACTGTAATATTGTTGTGAATTTACCTGTACTGTACTTTTATTGTTGGTATTCTTGCATTGACTATACAAAACGAGTTTTTAAATTATTGTTAGCAGTTCAACTGGCTATGTACAGCGTTTACTGAAATCTTTTGTTTTGGGGAAAACCCTTGAGAACTCTGGGCATACTGACTTGTAACTGGTCTTGTTTAAGAGTCTGTTGGAGACCATGTGAAGTGGAAATAAAACCCTCAGTATTTACAAACTGCCTGAGTGCTTAATGATGCTTATTTCTGATGGTACTTCCCAGGCTCATGTAGCTAGGGAATGAAGCCCTCAAACTCTGCCTGTATTCATAAGGGAAAAAAGAATGCTTCTTTATAGGCAAAGCCAAATGTTGGGCTGTGCTCCACAGGCTTGTGTAAGTACTGGAGCAGGCCATGGGAGGTTCTTTTAATTTCCTCACTGAATTCTGCAACACAGCCTGCTCACACAGAGAGCAGATCTTACCTTTTCAGTCCCTCTGAGGAGGTATGTTTTGTTGTTTTCAGTTGTTTGTGTGAATGAGAAAAAGCAAGCTAAACATGATGTCAAAAATATGAAATACCCAGTCTTAATCCAGGCTTATGTCTCATCCGCATCGTGCACAGAGACCAATAAGACCAAGGGCCTGCGTAAAACTGGTGGCTAACATTGAGAACTGAATGCAGCTGAGAATTTGTGCCCTCCGAAGGTGTGGACGCCTCCCGATCTGTTTTGCCTGGTACCATCTGTCTGGCCACACGCTTTCTCTGGGAGCCCCAGAAATGCTCTGAGTTGTTATCCCACGGCTGAAGTGGCTCTTCCCGCTTGATTTCCCTTGTTGAGGCTTTCTTCGGCTCATTTATTTAAGAGCACCATCTGGGATCCCTAGAAGCCTTCCTGGTTAGCTCTGTTGAGCGATAAGTCCCTCGCATCCTGTCCCGCTGCCTTGTGGCTGGCTTTCTAGGAACCGTAATCCAGCTGCTGGATGAGAACAAACTCCCTAGCTCTTGGGTCAGCTCCCAAATAGCAGCTGGTTGAGGTCTTATTTCTCCCACATCAGTTAGGACATTAAGTGGCTATTAAGCCAATGTTGAGATGTCCACCACAGGGTCATCATTATGAAAAATGCCCCTTACCAAGACAAGCAGTGACTGAAAAGTCCTATTGTCTAATGGCTCTGGTGCCCCAGCCAAAACAAGCAGTGTCCAGTGCTGCTCTTGAGCAGCAGTGGTCATATCACCTGCTAATTCCCTTCACAGAGGTCTCAAAGCCTCACTGTTAGCATTTTTAATTAGCATTAGGTTGACCCTTCCCCAGGTATGGACCTTAAAATCGTACGTGGAAGTCACCCTACTTATTTTTCCAATGTTTGAAAATCTTCTAGCTGCAACACTTTGCTGAAATGATGCCAAAGTTTCAGCTTGGGAGGGGAAGGAGAAGCATGCACAAGAACTGTTTTAGAAGGTCAAAGAAGAGTCGCAATGGTTATTAAAGAAGGCTTAAGCCACAAATGAAAGATGGTTGTTTGTTTTTTTTCGAAATCTTAATTACTGGGAGCAGCTTTGAAGACAGAGGGGGAGGGCTTACTGCTTCCTTAAAAGCTGTTTCTCCTAGATGAAGCGAGTTAAAGTTGCAAATGAAGGAGCAGTGCTAGTCACCAGCCAGTAGAATTGTTGTTCTGCTTCTTGACAGCTGTAATTTTTTTTAATGATGTAGAAGAAAATTCAGGTGGCTGATTTGTAGCTTTGATACCAGGAAATGGCATTTGCCTTTCAAATCGAGAATACCCCAGCCTGGAGAATTAGCTGCTGGCCATCCCGAAATAGGAAGGGATATGAGGATAAGCAGCTGCCTGTGGCCTGACAGGTAAACTGCTTATGAAAGAGCAGGGATTGCTGAAGCAAGAGCTCGACAGCACATAGCAGGGAGGAGGTTTAGCACAAATAGAAATTCTGTGGATGATCTTAAAAAGAATCACATTAATTAAACATAAGTTCCTTTCTAGTCTAATTAGCAAAAACAGCGACATCAAAAATATCACATGTTTCTACTGGCTCTTTGGAAACACCAGGGCTTTTATCTTCTGCTGTTGCAGCTGGTGGGGTTGGGGGACTTTTTCCCCCTCCCATTACTCCATCGCATTCCATAATTACTAACATAAATCATAAAATAAATAATGGGCCTATAGTCCATCTGAGGTTATTTTAAAAGCTTCTGAGATAAAATAGAAAGCCTTTTCAGAAGGTCTGTGGCTCACTCAGTGTCTGTGGGGTAGCTGAATTATTACCTCATGAATAATCAGGGCAGGAGAAGCCTTGAAGATTGCCACACAAATTAGTTTAAGGGGATGTGAATGCCTCTGCCATAGCTTCGCCTGATGAGGCTGAAAGAGATATAGCTGGATTTCACCCAGGGGTTTGTGGCGCCGGAGCTGATGGCCTTGGGATATCACCTGGTCCTGCAACACAACTGGGGACCTGGAGAGGACTGCGATCCACAGCATCCCTCCCAGGCCAGCTGGCATCTGGGGGAGCTGTACCTTGGGCTTGGACCATCCTTCCCCATCACCCTTTCCCTCTGCGCGGAGGAACTCCCTTGCGCACAGGGTACCCCAAGGCATGCGTCTTCCCCCTTCCTTGAGTATCTGGAGCCATCGAGATCCCTCATGCTCTCTTTGGAGGCACCAGCATCTCTTGTTTGCTCCCTGTTCGCCTGTTTTGACTTCCTTTGATGTAAATCACTGCAACCTGCCAGAGTACTATTAAGCCGCTGAGTACATATAATTTTCATATGAAATGACAGCTAATGTCTTCAGTCTCCACATAGCCCAGCCTGCTTTCTGCAGAGGCTTAATGGCTTTGAGCAAAGTCTGCTTCCCGTCCCTGTTTATCATCTTCTTATCCATCTTGCAGGAGGATGAGACACACTGCCTTCAGGTCAGAGTGAGAGAGAGATTACTGCCCTGCTATAGATGTCTCTAGAATTAAAAATATCACCATATGTGGCTCAGGATGGCTTTTTTTTTTTTTTTTTTTTTTTCTGTTTTTCTGGTGTACAAATACCTTCTGGAGGCTCCAGCCAATATTAGCATCCCAGGAGAAACTGGTGAGAGAAATTCTGAGAGTGCTGGGTAGGGCTGGGGCTGCACAGACCTGAAGCACCTCCTCAGAGCCCCCTGGTCTGCAGCCATCAGCTGTAGGTTGGAGCTGCAGGAGGTCAAGGGGTGGGTGGCAGAAATGCCCCCCGGCGCTCAGCTGGACAAAGGCCACCTGCGTCCCCAAGCTGGTGTTGGGGTGACAGGCTGAGATCTGAGGAGATAAGGTCACGGAAAATAAATAAATAAAACCCAGTGTTCTCAGCAGCTGCAGGCATATGGATATCTGGATGAGAAGAAAAAATGCAGTTTGGGTACTGAGTTTTATATGTCTCTTGGTGGCAGTAAGTCTGGTTGAGCAGCGTAAGCGGATACTGCACTGAAAGGGAAAAGTGCTGTTAGGCTACGCAATGTGAATCCTATTAAATGCCAACAACAGTAAATTTTGGTTTGTCTTGTTAAATCTTTTGATTTATTTATTTTTTTAATACCGTAATTGGATGTTTTAATCCCTACAATAAGACTTTAGATTAGGTATACACAGAAACTGCCATGGACCCTGGTACTCTCCAAAATCCTCCTCCTGCCTCTCTCCCCTGCTGTGATCCCTCTGCATCAGGCTGCAGAAGAGAGAGGCAAGGGCACGTGGACAGGCTCATCCCAAAGGCATTGCTCAGCGGGCACATCTTCCTGATGGGTTTGGTGGGAAACAAAGTGGCTCCAAAATACCAGATCCTGCAGTAATAGGCAGCAGGGCACAATTCTGGGTTGCTGAAAAAGTTGCCACTGGTGTTACAGAGGAGAGGAGTCATCCACATTGTTTACTCCATATATTATATATATCCATATATTATATACATCCATATATTTTGGCTACCGAGAATTGTAATGCTATTCTCAGTAATGCTATGGCAATGCCTAGGCAATTAAGAACATAATTCTCATTGATTTCCTTCTCATGTAAGAGTCTTAGGTAACTTAGACACATGGGAGCTTTCATCACAAGCCTCCGCCTATGGATCCAGACTGTGTGCCTTTAAAATAGGGCCGTCATGCCTGACTTTGTCTTAGAGAAGTCATGTTTTGTGTTGTTCTTTGCTAGATTTTCTGCACATTGTATTAGTAGGACAGGAGAAAAAAAAAATCTACTTTGCATATATGAATGAGAGGAAGAACAATGAAGGCCATGATTTTGTCACAGCTATTTCCATGACAAAACCAAAGACTTTTGAGAGGGTATTTTCTTAGTACAATGTCACCATGGTTTGTCATGGAAATCACTTCTTAGGCAAAATCAAAGCCCTGGCTTCACAAATTATCTGCATTCCCTTCAATCTGTGATGCCTCTGACAACACCACAGCTTCACTCCTTGCACGTAAAATGCAAGTTGAATTTGTCATGTTGTACAGGCATTTAAAATGTTTTACAAATAGGAATGGATGCGTAGTCATAAAAAAAAAAAATAAAAATAAATAGAAATAAAAGGTGTTTTTTATAAGGTGGTAGTATAATGAGGTAGCTGGGAAGAAAACATCAATAACAAGTCAGAAACAATAGAATTAACTCCTGGAAACCAGCATCTGACCCAGTATTTATCTTTATTGGTAAATAACAGGCCTGATGCTGCTTTCCCTGAGAACAGGCCTGGAAACATGCCTTGGCAGAAGCAAACCTTGAGTTATGCTGTGGTATGGGAGGCCTCACAAGGTTATAGACCTCATCTGCCTATGGCACTGATAGCGTCTCCCAGAATCAGCCCCTTTCACTGGCAGGAAAACCCAAAGCTGATGGAGCTTGTTCTCTACTGCATTTGTCAAACAAGCCCTCCAGTTGTCAGACTGACCCGCCAAGCAGTGACGTCCTGAAGAGCAGAGTGATGCCCAATGGAGGGGGGATGGTGGGACACCATTTCCCCAATTATACAACCTTTGGCACATCAAGAACAGAAGCAGAATTATTTCTTCAGCACCTGCAGCTTTATAGTATAACATGTCGACATTAATCATCTCCCCCTGTCCGTGGGTTACTTTTACTCAGCAAATAATTAGTGCATCCTCCCAGCACAGAGCTAAATAATTTAGTAGCAACATTGCCCTGCTTAGCAGAATCTGTCTGAGCTCCTGGTCGGAAGGGCTCTGGGATAAGTGACTAGCAGCCTCATAACTCACGTTAATCCTTCCTGGAGAACTGGGAAAACCTCCACCCACTGCAGACCCTCTGCTATAAGCCCTGCTCAGCCAACACTGGCTGCCGGTGACAGAACTGGTTTGTGAAGCTGGCCTCACCACCAGGTTTTCTGGTTTCTCCCAGCTGAGTGAGTTAACCTGAAACCACCCCAAAGCCAGCGTGGAGGATCCCTCCGGTGCTGGTTCTTCAGGTTAGGCAGAGGCGACTCCGAAACCCAGATGGAGCCAGGATGAAGAGCAAAGTAAGGAACAAGCCCACTGTCACCTGAGGCCACTTTTGACCTGAATTAAATAAAAAAAAAAAAAATTAAAACCTACCCCAAAATTAAATTATCATTTGAGCTACTTAGCAAGTTAACTAAATTTACTGTGACCTACATACCAGAAAGCATTGGATATTTGGAAATACTTCTTACTGTAGGAGTCAGGTCACGCAGTAAAATCTAGTTTAAAAATTCGCACGCACTTCTCTGAAGCCTGCATCAGTCTTGCAGTAGAGAACAACTAATCTGAAGAAACAGTGAGACATTTTTAACCTTGGCATCTATTGGGACAGGCCTGCAATGATTTTAGTCTCTTGTCAGGGCAGTAGACAACACTGAGAGATGAACTGATTAGCCTTAGTGCATACTGCAGTGCAGACACAGAACTTACAGCCTGGAAACTATTGTTTAAACAGAAAATAATGCAATACATGCAGAAAGTTCATTGCCAGCTGCCTAGAGGCAGGACCTCCACAAGTATTACACCAGGCAACACACTGAGTATTTAATCTTACTAAAAGTACGTAGGCTAAAGAGCAACCACTTACAAACAGCTGATACAGTCACTGAAGATAACAGGATCAAATGTATATTTTGAAAACAGGCTCCTAAAGAAAGACAGATAAAGACGTATCTGACTATCTATCTGTTTACCTATAATCTGATTTTTTTGGGTGGTCCTTTCGGGACCCAGGCGTTGGACTCAGTGATCCCTGTGGATCCCTTCCACCTCCGGATATTCTGTGATTCTATGATATCTATCTTTAAAGGAGAAAGTCTGCTATATGCTTTTATACCTATTTTTAGGACTCTCTATTCTATGTATGTATATATACAGGGCTAAAAACCAGAGCCCTTGCATGGTGTCTAACATGGCCTTTCCCAAAACATGACAGAGGAGGTGTTCTTCAGACCAGTACTAAAGCAGACTGGCTGAACTTTTCCACACCTCTCAGCATCTCTTCCTATCCTGTATCAGCATCACTCAACTTTTAACCCCAGACTACTGCAAAGATGGTCTTTGGAAATTAAAGAGCTGAGTCACCACGTAGTGTTTGCTCCCCCTTTCTTAAACAGCCTTTGTGCATAAAAGCTCAACTCAGATTAAGAAGATAAATACAATACAGAGCTTTAAAGATAAGTTAAATGGACAGCAAAAATTGTCCTTTAATCTACTTAGCAGGTCTTTGTGATTAGGGTTGTTTTTTTTTTTCTGTGCTAATGAAGAACCAGGCAAGACTGTGACTGAGGAAATGTCTAGGGAATATCGTGTAAGTCATGGCTGGTTTATATTTTGTTGTTGCTTTTCTTTCTAAATCATTCACACTGATAAATTTTGATTCCGTTTCCATATCAGCCCGATCAGATGAAACATACAGGCACTATCAAAAGATATGTACATTGGCTTTCAACCTTCCTCACGGTGAGTTTACTTCTTTTCACGGAGAATCTGAGTGTGCTGCTATGTATGTAAAACTACTTTTGATGCATGCTTTATGCAAATAAATCTTAGCTTTAGGGAGCAGCAGGCCACGAGCTGGCACGTACATCAAACAGCATGCAAATCCTTTCCCACTGAAGGATCAGTTTATAATGTGCCACTGGATTGTAAAAACATAAAACATCTGTCAAATACGGCAGAGCTACGGCACTATGGCTGTTAAAAACAGCCACCCATGCCATGAAGAGAGCATATGTTCCTCAAAACCTTCTCTGCAAAACCTATACCCTTAGCAGTATATTCAAAAGCCATCAGAAATAGCAATTAGTCCTCCGGATGCTTCACACTGGATTAGCAATCAGAAAACAAGCACGGATCTCAACTTAAACCAAGGTAACTGGGGTTTAGGTCATTGATTGGATTTGCTGAGGACTGGTTTGTGCAGTAAGATTAAAAATATTATCAGACGAAAAGCTCTGCTGCTTTCTGGGAGACTTTGGGAAGCCCAGAGGCGATCTGTTTGGAGCAGGTGCTCTGGAAGGGCACATCACACTTGGGGCAGGGGTGCTCTCAGCTAACCCAGCATTTTTCAGATGAGGATTGGAAATGAAATCTTATGTTCCCAGATGAAATAAAGGTGGCCTTGTGTGCCCACCTACTCTGAAAATGTGTTTATAAGAGGCAGGCACCTCAAAATGGATTTCTCTCTTCTGCTCAGTCCTGCCACACTTCCCACACCAGTATGTGAAGGCGACCACCCCATGGGTTAATGAGCAGCATGACTAACATCTGTCCCGTAACTCGTGTGCTCACCCTCTCCCTCGGGAAAGGCCTGCGCACAGCAAAGGCTCTCGTTATTATGTATACACACAAAAATACCTAATTACACAAGCACACACACACAGGTATGAGTTTGCTGGAGAGGGCAAGATGAAAGGCAAGGTGCCTCAGAGTTAGAGGAGGGCGTGCTGAGGTCTGAGCTGGCTCGAGGTTCCTGTGGGAACGGGGCAGCGGGGCCAGAGGTGCCCCCAGAAGGGCTCTGTGCTGCACAGGCACCTCACATTTCCTCACATTTCCTCACATTTCCTGGGTAAAGGTGCTTGCTGTTGCCTCTGAGCTTCTGCAGCGTGTCTCCTGCAGCAGCACAAGCGACCTGACACTTCTAGCCACAGGTGTGCTGAGGAGGCTGTGGAAATGTTGGAGCCTCTCCCATGGGTTTTAGCTGGAGCTGTTACAGGTGGTGCCTGCTGATGTAGTGCTGAAGGGTGAAGCCTGACCAGCAGTGACTTATCAGGATTTCTTCAGAGAGTTTTAAAGAGTTTTCTCAGTGTAACAGCACCGTTTCAGTGGGATGTTGTCTTCACATCAGTGAGGGAACCTCCAGACAATGCTGTTCTGTTGGAGCCACCTACAGAAAAAGGAGTTGCTTCCTTGGCATGGGAAGA
This sequence comes from Aythya marila, assembly GCF_965140915.1. NCBI lineage: Eukaryota > Metazoa > Chordata > Aves > Anseriformes > Anatidae > Aythya > Aythya marila. The sequence goes on along the minus strand of NC_139043.1, from coordinate 103,936,379 downwards.
AGCCATAGCACTAATTAAATTTGGGCAAGTAGAGGCAGGAAAAAGGAATTTCTTTGTCTCTCCATTTCTGGAAGTGAGAGAAAGGAATTTACAAGGAGGTTTGGGGAACTTGGCCTCTTTGAAGAGGAAGACCTTAGCCTCTCAGGAAACACACCAGTGCAGTAACAGAACTGTGCAAGGAAAGGACAACTCACGGTCATTTTGTAATGCTGTCTGGATGCCCTCTGGGTGGTTGTGTCCTGTGACAGAGGCAGGAGCACTCTTGCCCATTTTCACAAAGGCGTGTGCTCTCTGTGAAGATGCCCTTGCATTGTTTTAACTTGGATGGGGAACTCAGCAGTGGGAAAGCTGCTCATCCAGAGGGCTGGAGTGGCCAGCAGCTAGGAGCAAAAGGGATCGGGCAGCATCACAGCAAGGATAAAGGACAGCTGCCATAAGAAACCACAACTGTTTGTCCCATTTCCAGGCCAAGCCTGGAGATGAGAAGGATGCAAGCCACCAGCACCCGGAAGGACTGCACTTGACGTTATGCCTCTTTTCTCAGTAACTGCTGGAATTATGAAACTGTTTTTCCTGTTCAGACCCTGCATAAGCCCAGACAAGGCTTACAAGGACATTTGCTGCTTGGGAACATACGGTGGTTCACTTCCTCTCCTGTGATGGCTGCTGTTTGGCCAGCTGGGAAACTGAGGGATGTAGAAATTAAATGATATATTTAATGAGGTGTGGCAAGGCTTGGAAAACACCCCCTTCCTGCTCCTGCCAGGGTTGTGTTGACTTTGCTAGGCTGCCTTTACACTTGGAGCAGATCGATAGCAAGGTTTAATAAAAAAAAAAATACAGATCCTACATGTTTTTCCATGAAACGCAAAGGGGCCACCGGGCTTGAGAAGACTAGCTTGTGGGAGGAAAGCAGGTGTCTTGGTGTTGCAGAGCATTTTAGCTGGTAAGTACCTTAAGAAAAGTTGCTGAGACAGGTTTCATGTGGCCTGAAATGAGAACAGACATGGCTTTATGGCTACGGGTGTGACCTCCAGCCATTGCAAGGGGACAGCTGCCTGGTCAACGAGAAATCACCCAAGCAGAGGATGCAAAGAGAGCAGCTCCTGCTGCAAGGACTGAGGCCGTGGGATTCCCATCAGGATGCTGCACAGTGTGGTTGGCACAAAGGCAGAGCAGAGCAGGATGAGTAGGGCAGTGAGAGCAGGAGTATTCACAATCTGCCTGCATTTGTCCTTCCTGCTTCTTCCAAGAATGACGGCACAAAACAACAGCGTAATAAACACTTTGTTTCAGCCACTTCCAACCTGGGAGTGTGAAACGTGCCTGTTTAGCTGCTACCTTGGAAAACGCCTTTTGGCTCAAGCCAGCATCTTCGAGGATTTCCTGGGAGTTTCAGGTGGCACCCTGTCATATATAGGGATTTTAACACAAATGAAAACCGGTCTGAGTGGCGAATGAGGGGCATGGATCCTTACAGAAATGTGCTACTTGCAGGCATGTCACAGGCTGGCAGTGACACCAGTCTCAGAGGTGTTGCTGGCCTCCTGCCATCTCGCAGCACAGCCAACAGCCAGCAGGGCAAGCAGCAGGGGCATTGTATGGGATTGTTTGTACAGCAAGCGTGGTGCTGCAGGTTGGGAAAACAACATCCTGTACCGCCACCATCCTTGCCTTCTGCTTCCCGCACTGAGGGTGGAGACAGGCCAGGCTTTAAAATAAAAATAAGGAAGAAATGAAAAAAGATCGTCTCTACTGGATGTTGCACTTAGCTCTGTGGATGGCATGAAGTTTTGGTGTTTGCCTGCTTGCCTGAGCCCAGAAGCTGTGCCTACATCCTTCTGTGATGGGAACTAGCAGAGCAAAGCAGCTAGGTCTTATTGGGGTGCCCAGTGAGACCCCAACACCTACAGAGCTGCTTTCTCCTCAGTCCCCTCTTTACTCAGCTCATCTGGGCCTGGAGTTGGAAAGGAGGATTCCTGCGGTGCCCCTTGTCTGCTAAACACTGTGAAACCAGTGTCAGTTGTCTGGGCACTGCATTCCTCTTGGGAAATGTTGGCCAAACTGCTCCTGGGAATGTAGTGCTCTCCTAGGAAATGAGGAAGGTTGGCTGCAGCAATGTCTGAGGGTGACTTTCTCTTTAAAACGATTCCTTCGTGCATTTTTCATAAGATCAGTTTTCAAAATTTCAAGCTTTAATTTTAAAAGACAGAGCTCTCTAAATAATCCTGATATGGTTACGAATGAGCTGCTGTGCCACTGCAATCATATTCCTCATCAGCACCAACACCAGGAGCCTGCATTCTGCCCTGAAGAATGAGGAGGGTGGAAAGGTCACACTCGTAAAGCACTGTGCATTATCATATCTAATTTTGCACAGTTTATTAATAATTGATCTTCCCTATTCCTCTCAAATATCACCCTTGTGTTTCTTCATTACTCTTCATTGAAGTTTTAAAAAAATCGGATTAGGGATAGAAAAAGGCAGACACTGAGTATTACAGATTGCCCCTTCATCTCTTCATGTGATTCAGTAGCTTTAGCCAGTCACACTCTTTGGGCTCTAGAATTACTGCTAATTCAATCCTCTTCACGGAATTAGGTTTCCCTTTCTTCCGTGCTCTTGGACCCTGATTCTCCATTCCACTTGGTCTCCAAACACTCCAGGGATTTAGCCAGGAAGAGAATACAAGATCAAGCCCTTGGAGGCTGCAGGGAATAAAGAAACCCGCTTCCACTGGGCCAGCAGCCAGCATGTGCAGCCCGCCTGGCAGCAGATCAATTACCGTGACAGAGCCATGTGGAAGGATCCATCCCTACTCCAGAAGAGCAGCGGTGCGAGGCCAGGACACAATGCAACACTGCTTGGGCTTGAAGGACAGCACTTCAAGGGAGTACAGTGGTGGAGGATTAACTCTGCCTCTGGAGGATCTGAGGACAGCTGATGAAGCTAAGACCCTAGCTTTATCTTTATCTGCAGACTGTTCTTCCTCTCAGATGCAGTCCTCTTGTCCATCCGTGGGTGCAGGCATCTCACACATTGACAAAAGACTTTCCACAACTTTCATCCTAAGCATTTCCCTATGGCAATAAGGGACATGGCTGTGATGGGACTCAGCAGGTCAGGTTAATGGTTGGACTTGGTGATCCTGAAGATCATCAAGATTGGATCTGTAGGTAGGACCACTTAAGCTGGATCTTCTAAATGAACCCATGGTTCTGCGATTCTATCTCCAGCCCAAGTTTCAGCTGTCATTCTGTTTCTAGGACATCCTGCATCAGCTCCCTAAATCAGGGAATGGGGCACTGCCAGCCACCCCTGCAGGAACTGGATTGCAGACAGAGGGAAAGATTTGTCCAAGGGTCTGTTCCCTTCCACTCGATTTTGAAACAGCCAGAGGAAAAATTCTTCCCCCTGCTTTCATCATGCTTAAAAGGTTAGGTTTTGGTAAGAGGGATTTTAGGACCAGGGACAAACTGCATCTGATTTGTAAGGCTTTTTGTTCCAGGAACTGTCTCCTAGGCTGCTCACTGCCTAGCAGCCTTGCATTATTTCAGCTGTATTATGCTGAATATAACATGATAATACAGTGTGACAACCGCTGTTTCTCTATGGTTGGGCCATTAGCCCAATAAATATATGGTGCCTCGGGAATGGAAGGTATTCTGTCAGGGGCAGAATTTTCCTTTGTTTACAGAAAAAAAAAAAAAAATTTAACTTCCACTGGGGGAAAAAAAAATGGGAGGGGGGGTGATTCAAACTGATCCTTGTAGTCAAGGATAGTCAAGAAAATGCTTTGAAGACCAGCAGATGTTCCAAAGCTCTGAAACAGTGGTAGAGAGCAATCCTGTTTCTGCAATCAACTTTGCCAAGTAAGGGTTTTCATGGGCACCCACTCATACTGATCCCGTTACAGCACTCTGGTTTCAAGGAGGAATAAGGCAGAATTACAGGAGAAAATATCATTAAAAACAACTATGCTTTGATTTTCCTTAACGCTTGATAAGAGTTAATACGCTATCAGTTTCCTGCTATATACAGAAGGGATTTCTTAAATAGAAAGATGTCACAGAGGCTCTATGCACCGAGAATATAAAAGCCATAGCATCATATTGAAAATACTACATCTAGCTATCACAGGAGCCACCCCTTGTGAAGAAGAGAGAGGGGAGTGCTTAGCCCCACTGAGGTTAACATCTGGGAAAGCACTCAGCTTACAGAATCCATGGATGACTGGCGGCCCACGTTGAGTTTGTTGTCTTGAATCAATTGAGAGTGGTGTGGGGGATCCCACAAGGGATATTATCCTGTTTGGCCTTAAGCCACTCACTGGAAAATATGTATATTGGAGGTGAAATTGTATTGCATAGATTTGTCTTCTAAATATTCACCATATGCTCTCATAAAAATAAGTGCCAGCACCACTATAAAATAAATTGTTTATCGTGTAGCTGTTTTCTTTAGGCTTTGTTTCAAATCCTTCATATATAACATAAGATCTATAAACATTTGTCATATACTAGATGTTAAAGGAGTTTATTCCAAATTTTTAGAAAGGAAGCCTTGACATCCTGAGTGTTTGTTTACACGTTGATTGGGCTGATTTATGTAATTGCAGTCAAGCTCTAGTCCTTCAGCAGTTTCACTATATCTCTTTCTACCCTATGCTAATTTGCTGTGTCTCAGCTATTGTGAAAAAGGTAGGTAACATCCCAGAAGGGGACAGATCTCAGTTGGCATCAATAAACTTGTAACACAGAAAAGTAGTACAACCCATTCTCAAGTTAATAACTTCTTGTGTGGTCTACAGAAAGTTGGCAAAGCAAGCTGGGACTGTGAGCTGCGCAGAATATATGTACAATTGCTATCAACTAAAACAATATGAACATTTTAGTAGTTCCAGCTGGACTGAATCGCAACACAGTAAAACCCCCTTGATGACCTTGGCACCTTGGCTACACAAGGTTGAAGGATGTTGCAGGGTCTCTGGGTAACATATATCAAAGAAGGTAGGAAGAACTTCCACTGAGGATAGGCTTGGTTTGTTACTTGTAACCTGGTCTCTGGGTCTTGTTAAATGAAGTTTTTGTTTGTTTGCACAGGACGTCTGGAGTGAGGGGAGAGATGAATAAGAAAGAAACTCAATGGACTTCAAGAGCATCATCTTCCTGAGGAAGTCGTATGAGTGCTGCAATATGTAGATTGTATATTCCTCCTCCTTCATCAATGTATATCTACATATATATCAAATCTACAATCTCTGTACAGTGAGAATGGACGAGGCTGGTGCTTTTTATAGCGTGTAGTAGTAACTTCTTTAGGCACTCTTTTCAGCAGAAAGGCATCTAGAACTAAAGAAGATGATGCCATATTTCCAGATGAAATGAGTATGCAGTATATAATGTAGAGGATCATATATATAGAATATATTTGTGAGTCCTACTTCTGAAGAAGTCTAACATGCTCCCCCTACCAGGTTCTCTTCAGGCCCAAGGATCCTTAAGAGCAAACCTGCCACTGGCTGATTTTCTTGACATGAAAGAAAATTCTCCTCTTGTCTGCTTCTCTCCTCAAGATTCATCACAAAGATTAAACTGTAATGTTCCCTATTATCAAAGGCAGTACGTACAGTAAATATCTACTGATCATCTGAGATCATTTTTATTTTCACTGTATGGCTGTGAGAATGAGTAGAAAAAACAATAAAAATACAAATGTTGCATGAATATCGGTGCCCTATTTTAAAAGAGGGGGAGAGAGAGAACAAATTCTCCAGAGTGAAGGCTCATTTAACAAAGAGAAGTATCAAAGTCCTGGGCAGAAAGCCAAGAAGCAGCAGTCAAGTAAATTCATGAAGTTGCAACATGGACTTCAAGGCATGATTTTTTTCAAACCTTAGCCTGTGTGTTAATCAGATATCTGTCTCCAGAAGGTGCTACGTAGGTGACTTGTTTTCCCAAGACAATCATCACTGCTCAGCCCCAAAATAATATTAAATGAGACAGATATTTGCAGAGCTGTTGAGACATAGTGACAGCCACGAAGGATGAATTGGTCTTTTGGAAATCATCTCAGCTTATCATGTCCACCATTAGCTGCTTATCAAAACTAGGCTGAATAGCCATCAATACTAAAAAACAAATGGGTCCTGTAAGTTGTCTCAAAGACTGTGTGAAAAAATAGTTGCAAAGATAAAATCCATCCTCGGATGGGTAAACCATTCATTTTTAGCACTAGAAACTTGTGAAGCTGCTTCTGTTCTGGATACACGTTAGGAAACTAATCCTCTGAAGCTGCAAAGGAAATAAGAAATGGTTAATTCTTCAAAATAGAGTCAAGAGAGCTTATAGGCATCATGTCATATAGTGCTCACCTCCTGAGGAAAGCTTAGGTAACTGGATGATGCAGAAGCCCTGAGACTTTCAAGTCCCTGAGTTGTGAAGCTGCAGGAAAGAAATGAAGGAAGGACAAATCCAACCCTTAGAAGAAGGTATCTTGATGAAGAGCTGAAGAAATGTTTACATGATCTCATTTCCTGCAGAATAAGGACAGGTAGTCTTTATAAACTGACCAGGAACACAAGAATGATTGTGCCAAGAAGGTGTGCCAAATTTCTCTCATGCAAGTGTGAAGTGAAATCTCTTTGAAAACAGGGAGAAAGAAAGATGAGGTAAGAATTGTAGGACAGCACTCAAAGAGATCATCTCAAAAGACTTGCAAGTTTGTGTGCAGTAATGTTTATCTTCAGTTTGGCCTCGTTTTGGGTTCTATCCATTTTACTTCTTTGAGAGAGGAAGGAAAAACCACAGCTCGGTACCAGACTGAGTACCTGCTCCTTTCCGGAAATATCCCAGGAGGTAACATTATGTGGTGAAATGTTCTCGGCAACGGTGCTGCCTGTGCAACAGAAGGCGCACGGGGACTGCTCCAGCAAATTATTTATGGGCAATAAATAATGCATAATATGTCTCAAACGCAAGGGTAGTGCACCTCTCTGCAATGCACACAAGATGTCTATTCCATAAGACATTTTTATTTTTTGTTTGGGTTATTTTTTTCTCAACACTAGTGATGTGGGTAAGTCTGCCTAGCATAAGCATGCTTTTCTTCACACGTCATGTCACCATTCCCCCATCTACTACATGAGTTAAAAGAAAATACCTTTTCTTCTTGAATCTGATTTTATTAAGATTTATTATCAAGTTCATATATAACCAGGCTAATTTGTTAGCTCTGTATGGAAAAGCATTTTCCTGGGGGTAATATTGTCTCCAAATCATATTCTTCTGTTGGGTTTAGCGGTAGTACTCGTGTTTTCACTGTCAGCTACAGAGCAGATTCTGCAGCAGTAAGTACTGCATCACTCTCATGTAAAATATGCTCTCCGTCCTTGGGAGCTCATAAACTAGGTTATGATAAGTTGCAGCTGGCTGATGAGGTAACAAGTGAGCAAGATATCATGTCCTAATTAAAGAAGTTGGCTTGCTTTCCACTTGGCTACCGTAGTAAAGGGAGTTACTTGGAAAGCTGCTTGTTTTCCTACCTCATGTTTGAATAATGTTTATTAATCATCACCAATTTCTCGGTGCACTTCTCCCCTGTGCGAAACAGGGGAAGGTGTTTCTCATTCCCTTTTACTATGTGCTTGGCCACCTGGATGACTCAGGGTGAGCTGGGCTTTTTCTTCTCCTTTCATTTCAGCTGATGTGTTTACCACACTCCGGACTGGTCTGCAGAACAGCCTAGCCCTAGACAGTGACTGTTTAGAAAAAAAGCTAGACTAAACTAAAGGGTACTTTTGCCTACGATTCCCAAGAGCTATTTCACTCTCACGATCTCTACTGCAAAGGCAGTTGGGAAATGCAGAGATATTGTTCGTGTACTCTTTCGGAGGGACAAGAAAACTTACTCTGAAGACATAACGGTCCTGCAAAGATTTATTTCCAAGAGAAAGTCTCTAATCCAATTTCCCATTTCTTCTTGGCTCTTCTCCAGTATGTCTTCTTCAATGTAAGGGTTTATTTTGCCTTTCTTTTTATTTAGTACACTAAGGTAAAGAAGTGAGAGGAAAAAAGTTATACAATTTATTTTTTTTAACTTTTTGAATGTTTTCTTTCGTACAATAATCTTGATATATTGTTTTAAATCTTGGCACAAGTACTTGAACAGTGTCTGACTACATCCTGGAATTAAATTGGTAACCATTAACAGAGCAGGTTTATAATTATGAATTCTAAACTATGCTTAATCCAAAATTCATAGATGCCAGTGATTCACCTAGTGAAGACATAGCAGTAATAATATATGAGCAATAGAACGGAACAAACAGAGTACATATTTTCCATGTGAGAGTACATCATTTGAATGATCCCATTTAAGATTTAAGTGGGTAGAATTTACAGATCATCCAAGAATTTTTCAGTGAAGATACATTGAAAAGGAAAGGAAATTTTCTTTTTGAAAAAAAAAAAAAATTCTTGATTTGATTAAGCCATGAATTATTTGCTAATAGTGAGTTATCAGACCAGTTATATGCATCCGAGGCATTTTCAAGTTTTCAGATTTGTCTTTTTTGAGTGCTTTAAAAATCTTGTCTCTTGCTGAAGGGCATGCATGCAATTAAGGAGACTATCATCATCTCATGCTATTGTTACAAACTCTGTGTTCCAGACTACTTTCAAATTGACCTATTTTATTCTTCAACCCAAATCCTTAGGAAAGGGCAAAGTAATTGGCATTTCTGGTAACGTAAAGTATCAAACTTATCTGAATATAAGAGCATGAGAAACTCTGAAAGAAAAGTGCTCCTTGTGTTAGAACAATGAAGTACTGCAGGTAATTTCTACTTTGGTGCAACTACACTAGGAGAGAGTATTCCCTGGGACAGCTAGAAGCAAAAAGCAACTAATAGATTGTTAATAGATTGTTATACTTAGAAACTATCAACTGCAAGTCAGGTGCATAACCAGTAAAGACATGTTATGCCATGCTTCTCCTGGATTGAGATGTACTACTCTCCGTAGTTAGAAGTATGTAACCCCTCCTCCGTTAGTTATCTCTGATAAACTAGCAGAGGGCAAAACTACATTCAAAGTCTTCAGAAATAGTTCCATCTAAGGCAGCATTACAGCAATCTACCCTGAAGATGGCCAAAGCAAGAATTTTGGTGAGTATTCAGTATGGTCAACCATAGATATCACCAAGAACAACTTTATTTCCACCTTGTATCTAAGCATTCAATAAGGACAGACCTTGCAGCAAAACTTGTAAAGCACGAACACTGAGCAAGTTTATTTAGCAGAAAGAGATGAGAAAATTTGCTTACTTCCCTGCATCCTACTCTTAGCTTAGTCTCACTGTTATGTTAACCCTTTTCTCAGGTAGCCCCAAGTTCATTCCAGCTCTGCTGACTGGAAGAAAAGAAGGCATATAAGTAAATGCTGCCTCAGTAGCTCTTCAAAATATTGGAACATGGAATAGAAATAGTGAAAAGGCTAAAGGTGAGGACACTCCACACACAAATTTCACACTAGGCAACCCTTGGCCTCATTCTATCTTCACACTCTCCACGTGGAAATAAAGGGCTTGTCACTGCAGAACAACTGAGAGGCCGTGGGGTCTCCTCATGGAGACCTTCAGAAGCCGCCTGGCCATGGTGCTGAGCACCCTGCTCTGGGTGGCCCTGCTGGGGCAGGGGACTGGGGCAGGGGGTCTCCAGAGGGCCTGGCCAGCCTCAGCCATGCTGGGATTCTGTGCTTTTGTGAAATGAAACCTCCCACCTCATATCCTCCCAATTAGATTTTTGTCTTCTTGGACTAATTGCTGTAGGTTTAATTCTTGCTGTACCTTCAGGCTCTAGCATCACACCTACTCATTAAAAAGAGCAGTCATTTTAAAAAGATATTCTGCAGATGTAAAGACTGTGACTCAGTAAACTCTCAATTAGCTCAGTATTCCTATCTTTCAAATGATTTGGCGGTGCTGTAAGGAACTGCTGCTTTAAGCCCTTGATCAAACACGTTAGAAATATTCAGATACCTCAGCATTGTTTATTTTGCCCTTCCTGGTTTATTCCATGAAGAGCTGTCATAACACCACCCCTGTACTGTATTCACCTGAAAGATTTAACATACTGCATGATAAACCAGGAATGGAAAAAAAAAAAAAAAAAAAAAAAAAAGGAAAAGTCAAACTGGGAAGCCTTTTCTCATAATGGTGAGCAGCTGCAGTAACTGGGATGATTCATGTGAGTCAGCCACTGATCAGTTGTGCCAGTAAAAACCTCACAGTGTTGTTCAGGTCCCATGGAGACAGCTCTTGTAGAAGACTTCTAACCTCTGATGCATGAGGTACGGCATGATTTTAGAAAATTGACGTATGTGTTTCAGAGAGAATATCTGGTCATGAGTAGATGAACCTCCTTACCCAGTGTGACAAAATCCGTGTTCACAAGTACTCTTCAGCACTTGCCAGATGCTGTCAGTTCTCTCTTCAGAAGATGAAAGGGCCAAGAAGACATGTAAATCAGAGATGATAAGAGGATGTGACTATGACCCTTGGGCCTGACAGTTGATATTAGGCTGCTCCTGTGCCTTTGCTATCCTCAGTACATTGCTCTCCACAGGGCCTAATGACACATCCTCTTATTTTTCGCACTCACATACAAATTCAACTTGGCATTTAATTTACAGAGAAGTAACGTACTAGTACAAGAATGAGCTTGTACCTGAAGAAAATCAGGATTTTAAAACTAATATGTGGTGTTTTTTTTTCAGATGCTGCTGTTGAGTACTGAAGCACTTAGGAGTACAGAGCAATCTGCCAAACGTCAGTGTGTTTAAAACAGTAGCAGGACATGGACCCCCATCATATGTTTTATCATATGCTCAGACAGGTTAATGAAATTGAAACAAATCCTTATGACAAAGAAACGAATCTCCCTTACAGGAGAGAGGGAACATGCATGCAAAAACTCTGATTGAGTCTCAATTGACAGACTTTCCTCTGCTCTTACACTATTTGCATGTGTACAACCAACACTGTACATTTATTTTCTGTCCATGTATAGAATCATGCATGGTATACAGCAGCAGAAAGACAAGCTGGGAGTTTCCTGGTGTTCTTCCTGTTGCAGTGGCAGTTTTTAAAGTTGAACTGTTAGGTTCATGAATCTAAACTACTTGAATGCTGACAGGCAAGACAGGTAGTTGGGAATATACAAGGATCTGTTTCCTCCTTAAATGTGACGGCTACAGAAAAGCTTCATTTCTCATTCTTAGAACTATGTTTGTCTTCATGTTGCAGTACCTGGGGTAAAATACATTACATCAAATGCACCTGAATTCTTGTTCTGTTTGGCAAGAAAAGATGGGGCCAACAGACTGATGTAAGGATGCTGCACCACCCTTGGGGATTCTCAGTAGAATAAGGGAAAATACCTTGTCTGCTTTCCCTTTGCTAAGCTTTACTTGGTTTTACAAAAGTAATCAACATTTCTGTCATATGGCCTACCTAAAAGTTTAGGACATGCTACTAACAGCAGCTAGTATTCTTATAACTCAAGAAATAATAACTGTTGGTTTATTAGAGATTAATATTCTAAATTCCTACTGAAGTCTCTTTTGTTCACTTCACACATCGGCCATGGCCAACAGTATCATCATGGAATATATAAATATATAGAAACATAGAGACTTATTCTGAGAAATGGAGTCCATTTGTCCTGCAAAGTCTGAGGCAACATTGGAAATCCTGGATTTCATTTTCAGCCCTGCAGCAAAGTGATCTGGAGGTTGTGTTCTTCCTGAACATCTCCTCACTTCTTTCCATCCCATTTAATATGTCCTTGTAATTCCTTAGAAAAAAAAAAAAAAGACCCTAAACCTAAAAGCACGTTGTTCCATTTTGAAATGCATCAACATAATGATACTACTGTGGTTCCACTGTCCTGTGCTCCTCATTGTCTGAGTGCTAGGAGATCTCATTTGTGGGCCAGTAAACCCACTTAGGCAGATATGATGTATGCAAATCCCTTTAGTATAGTACATTCTTTTTTTCCCTGATTTTTTTTTTCTACTTTTTTAATCTGCTTTACAAAGAAAGTCAGTGTATGTTATGTATGACATTTTTTCTATATTCCACTGCTTTTATAGAAAGAGACAAAAATGGAACTTCAACAGAACTTGACTACATTTGCATTTTAAAACAAACTTTGGATTTAACTTCCTGAGTTTCCTTTTTTCCTTTTGTGCACCATACATGTTAAGCATGCTGGCCTCCCATCATACAGTTACAATGCTGTGTCTCCGAACAAACCAGCTATGGTCTATGAATTTTAAACATATCTTTCCCGATTACTCAGAGGTACAGTTCTGCTTATATGTCTGCCAGCTGAAACAGAAAATTAAGTATTTAGCTCAGTAACTGTTATATCCTCAAATGAAATTTCTCTGCAAAACTAAACAGAGGTGTGAGGATCCACTTCACAGAACACCAGACCTGGAGCATCTCAGGGAAAGAGGAGCTGCTGTGCTTCATTTTCCAAGCACAGAGCTCAGGTGATGAGGACAGTACCAGACCCATCTCCCTAGGGCCAGGGCTGGAGGCTGAACTGTGCCCTTCACTGTGGCTCCTGTAACTTGGAGGCACTTGAGGTGTCTGTGGGCCTGGCTGACTGAGGTCCACCAGTGTGTTGAATGTGCTCGTGTTTGAAGAAGTGAGACTTGGTGGAAATATGCACTATTCAAAACCAATCTGAGGACAAGACTAGTCCCTCTGGGGCCCAAGGTGTCCAGAATGCCAAGGTGCTGTCTCTGAGACAACAGACTAGCCCCTCATCAAGTCTTTCTAATTCACTACATACCTCAATTATTTTTGTTCCGTAAAGCAGAGAGACATTTTGCAAGTGGTAAAAGAGAACAACTTCTCCTTGTGCTGCAAAATCTTTCATCTCTAGGAAAAAGTGAACAGACAATCTATTTTATGACAGGGAAACAGGAACCATCATGGCTCAGATGTGGACAAATCCACCGTGCTTCCCTGAAATATGAACCAAAGACAGGAAAGAAGTCAGTCAAAGGGATAAAAGCAGCACTTCAGGACTCTTTAGTCTGCACTTTGTGTGTTGTGCTGAGGTCAGAGAAGCAGTTTATGCTTACCCCTGAGACGACAAATGAAGATTAAGTGAGGGTGTTCACCTGGTAATTCCTCTGGCGTTCACTGCTCTGAAATATGCACTGAACATTTTGGAAGCTGGATTAGCATTCCTGGCCCAGGAAAAACAAAGTCTGCAACTTGTGGAGAACACACAGACTGCTGCAGCCTGGCTCCTGGCAGCCTTCCCATGGCAGCATCAAGGAGCAAAATAAAACCAAGCCTGAAACATCCTCGCTTGCAAACATGTGCTTCAGGCCCAGCTGTGGCCTTGCCTGGAGCCTGTCCTGTGCTGACTGTTGTGCTGGCCATGGGGAATGACACAGATGACTGCTTCTTATAAGACAAGTTCATGGAAAACCTGTAAGATTCCCTAGTCCATCAATAAGATCTTGACAATATTGAATCTCTTCTGAAAGAATTAATCCTTATAATTACACTCATGTTGATTTTCTCTGACTTCTGTATGACTTGTTCCAGTAACTCCATGTCCCTCTTGTACTGGGGAGTCCAAAACTGGACACAATACTCCAGGTGTGGCCTCACCAGGGCTGAGCAGAGGGGGAGGATCACTTCCCTTGACCTGCTTGCAACACTCTTCAAAATGCTGCCCAGGACACCTCTGGCCTTCTTGGCCACAATGGCACACTGATGACTCAAGGTCAGCCTGATGTCTACCAGGACTCCCAGGTCTCTCCGAGAGCTGAAAGTAGCTACATGATTTGTTTTGTCCTCATTGTTTGCAACAGAACATGCTGTAGTGGTGCATTGGGAAAACGTTTGTGGGGTAAGAGGGAAGTCAATAAGGGATAGGGATTTTTCTTCTGTCCCTCTCCTTCCACAACCTGATGTTATCACACGTCTAAGCCTCCTGGTGGAGGACTTCACACTGACAGTGCTGAACTACTTATCTGAGGCAGAGGCATGTCTGCTTCATCAGGTGAGCAATGTATAGAGTACCTGCTCCCTTCCCTTCCCTTCCCTTCCCTTCCCTTCCCTTCCCTTCCCTTCCCTTCCCTTCCCTTCCCTTCCCTTCCCTTCCCTTCCCTTCCCTTCCCTTCCCTTCCCTTCCCTTCCCTTCCCTTCCCTTCCCTTCCCTTCCCTTCCCTTCCCTTTTTCTTTTTCTTTTTCTTTTTCTTTTTCTTTTTCTTTTTCTTTTTCTTTTTCTTTTTCTTTTTCTTTTTCTTTTTCTTTTTCTTTTTCTTTCTTTTTCTTTTTTCTTTTTTCTTTTTTCTTTTTCTTTTTCTTTTTCTTTTTCTTTTTCTTTTTCTTTTTCTTTTTCTTTTTCTTTTTCTTTTTCTTTTTCTTTTTTCTCCTTATCTGAGCTGTACCAGTATGGGCTCACACTTCCCTTCCCCTCCAACTAGTCCATACAGCCCCAACCCATCCCTCCCTCCCCGCAATGTACAGGGGCTGGAACTGGGCTCCTTTGCTACCATCAGCCTCTTTAAACAGTTGCTTTTTCATTAATCCAGGCTATGTGTATGTGTGTGTGAGTGGTTGTGTATAAGTCTAGACAGCTGCAACTTGGCAATCTTGCTGTGAGATCTCCACAGAGCAAAGTTGGTTAACTATTGGACTTTAGTATCCAACTCGGCTCCATTCGTGCTTAAGGAAAGAGAAATTTGACCTCAGTAACTAAGACAAATGTAATGTTAATTCCTGAAGATAAATACTCCCCGGCTTTTGTCTGGGTACTCTTTTCTAATAATTAGTTTTCCTGTGCCATGCGCACATATACGCCATTTTCGTTATCATTAATAACCTGATTTTGCCAGAAATTGATTTTTGCAAAGGGAATAGGGCCAAATAGGTCACCTTTTTATAGATGATGAGTCTTCTTTCTCTATTCCTATGCTATGCTGTCTGCTTACTTGTGTCCTTAATTCTTCAGAAGTTTCCTAGAATAACTCTCACTTCTCCCTTCTGGACAATAGATTTTGGTCACCGTTACTGTGACATAAATCCAGATCAACTCTGCATTTAATGCAGTTAAATGTATGTATAGTGAAATTATTGTTTTTGCTATGCACATATATTATTATTTTGTGTAATATTATTATATTAACCAAAAATAAGATACCACAGAAATCATAAATGGCACACTGAGTCGAGCTATTTCTAGGACAAAGAGCGCACATTAATAATGGAAGTGATTTGTGCTGATTTGTGGAGCTGTGTTTTTCATTTTGCAAAGGAGAAGCAGCCAGGAAAATGTGTCACGTTTTCCAGCAATCCACATAAAGCCTCAGTGTACCATCTGAAATTTGGTATCCCTGGTTCTTCTTATCCATGAGCTTCAGCAATCAAAAAAGAGCCCCCATCGGGTGCCAGCAGCCCAAAAGAAAACAAGGATGGGGGAACAACACTTCTTTGCATACGGTAGCTGGCCATGCCTCACCACACACAAAATCCAATTCATCATCTTCCAGACGCTATTTCATACCAACAATTTTGCTGTCTCTTTAATGCATCTGTCTGTTTATCTATTCTCAAGTACCATCTGCTTGTCCTGCTCTCTCGCACCGCACATGTTCACAGCTACTACACCTCCAAGGTGACAAATGAGCAGTCGAGCTAATTTCATTGGGATAAACAAGAAAGCAAAAGGCAGATGGAAAGCCATGGAGAGAGCCAATGTCATCGGGGGGGGGGGGGGGGGGGGGAGTGTTGGGAGGAAGAATCACCATAACAACAGCAAGTGCAAAGAAGAGGTTTCTATTCTGTCTATACCACTAATTACTATGAATATTTCATTCTTGCCCTGTGGTTTATCCATGTCTAGATCAATGATTTACTGGCAGATGGCATAGTTCAGGGCTTTTCTTTTTATTTTTTTCCTCCCCCCACAAAATTTGATTGCCTTTATTTTCCTGATGGCTGTGGATTTTATTCTGTCTGCAGAATTTGAACTGTTTTTATCAGACGCTCATAAGGAAGCAGCACTGGGGGGAGTTTGATGACATTGTGAATCTTGAAATTACACGTGTTAATTACTCTGAAAACACAGGTTGCTGATCAATAATGTTCATCCAGATCCTGCTTCCAGTTTATAGGTGAGCTTCTGTGACTATAACTTGTTTTCTCTATATGCCACTTCTAGCACTGGCACAGCATAAATATTCTCCAAATAATACTGGCTACACTGGCAGAAGTCCAGTCGACTTCAAAGCACCAGAATTTCACTGCCTGTCAAAACACAAAGGTTGTAGCCTTTTAACTAAATTGGTTTAAAAACACTTCAGCTAAAGCACTGCAAAGCTTAATGCAAGTGTGTGTGTAGTTTTAAAGACACTTTATATTGCCTTAGCCGGCCTCAGACAGAGACGTATCCTAAAGTGAGAGAAGACAGCTTAAACTGAACTGAATAAGCCTATATAGGCCTTAACATGAAATGGCTTTCTAAAACATCATTCTAGCTAAGTTCAGCGCAGCTTTGCTTGGTGCGTGTTTGCGTAGCACAAGGCAGGGCAAGGCAGATATGCCTTAGCTGTTGTGTGGGAAGCTAACTGCGAGCTGGAAGCAAAACGCTTTGCCCAGGCTAATCAGCACCAGCCTTGCTCAAAAGCCTCTCACAGAGATATTTATGCAAGGTAGGCATTCCCACGCAGCAGAAGCCAGTGACCTTACTGCAGAGGAAAATCTGCTTTATAATTCCTGGTGGCAAGCACACAGCTAAGCCACCAGACTGGGAAACTTCTCCAGTTCACTGTCATTTCATCCCATAACAGCTCATTAAATTCTGCAAATATTTTCTTTCACTAATATGAACAGACAAGGCACTCTCAAAATACCTCTCCTTTTTGTATGTTATCAGTGTCATTCAGGGGGAATTGGTTCCTATTTCCCTACATGTAATATTGAGAGATAAATAAGACGTGAAAGTAACATGATCTAACTAAAAAATCCCTCTACCTGAGATTCTCTAAGTCCAATTTCACTGCTGTGTACAATCAGGGATAGCTTCAAAGACTAATCTATCTGCATCAGAATCTCTTAGTTCAGGCTTTTCAGTGAAATGCTTGTCAGAAAAAAAATTTGCTCCATTTCCCAGTGGAGTATAGAATTTCACTTTGAAGATACATTTTCAAACAATCTCCCCTACTCCAATAAGAAAAGAGTCATTCTTCGTGTAATACAAGTGTTTGTTATAAGCATTCCCTTTAAAAAGCAGTTTGAGACTCTGTGAAATGGGAGGTACTCTGTTTTCATCACACCAGAGATATGGTGCCAAATGGTATAGAATCACACCGTATCCTGGAAGCCTTTACTCTTTGTCTGCCTTCTCTTTCTGAGCACACGGTTGTCCATTAGCTTACTTGACCAGATAGCTTTTGTTATGTTAAACAGTCATGGAAAGACTAAGGCTCTGGTCTGTCCTATATCCCCGTGCCTTCCAACTGCACTCAATGCTATTTGCATGAGAAGCGACATTAAGACACAGTTTGATTAAATTTGGGGTGTGCTATGGTGTGATGCAGTTCCACATTAAAGTGGAGGCCTGGGCTTAATGAACAGAAGGGTCCTCCCTCTTCTCTAGCCTAAGTTCCTAAGAGAAAGGGCCACTCATGAGAAAAAATAAAAAATATAATAAATAAATAAATATGTCCTCAATAAAAAGCCCATAAGTGGGGATACTGCATCCTTAAAGTCTTATCTAAGACTTTATCTAAGGTATGCTGACCTCCATGGAAGGCAATGCCATGGTAAATCTTACTGTGTGTTCTTCTACTAGTAGATAAAACAAATGTGGTGTGCCTGGAGAACATAGACAAACTCAGGACCTTAAAAATAACTCTGAAAGATAATTTCAGCCAGCACTTGCTGGATGGGGCCTCCTGTAGTCTACCAGGATGATAGTACAAGAGGAAGATATTTGGTCATGCCAAACACAGAGGACACAAACTATTTTCAGTACCACCCTTTTCATCCCGCTGCCTGCAGCACACGTGTCCAGGTGTTTCTGAGGATCAGGTTTGGCCCACACAGCCTTGGGTACTTTCATAACCCTCTGACCTTTTCCTCTTCCTTTTTAATGCTCTGTTACTTCTGTTGCAAACACTGGATGGATGGATGGATGGATGGATGGATGGATGGATGGATGGATGGATGGATGGATGGATGGATGGATCTGCTAGTGGTGACCTTCTGTTCATTGCCAAAATGGACTCATTAACAGGAGAAATTTGCCTACCAGCATTGCTTGTGATAATTAGCACATACCATGGATAAAACAGCCACAGCCCACATTTTCTCTCTGAATGCACAAGGCCTTTGGATGGGCAAGCAGCTCATGGGCGAGCAGGGAAGCAGCTGCATAACCTGCACCTTATGCAGCTGCTCTGGAGAGAATTGGCTCTTCCCAGCACTATCACAATTGCCTGATATTAAAAACCCCACTGAAAAAGCATTATGTAGCTTTTAAAAAAAAGTCTCTCCATCTATCCCTGCATTGACTTTCTTGCCTTAACACTGATTGCATTTTGTTGAACATATCACCCCCACTGAACATGAAATAGGAGGTGACGTCTTTTGGCAGGATCAAAGACTGACATTTATGGAGTTTTTCACAAGAACCTGTGGAAACTCTTGAAGAAAATCTATTTCCAATGCAAAAATTCAAGTTTTGTTTAATCTTCTCAGAAGGTTTATTTGACTAAAATTTACATGAACACACATTATTTCAAAACTGTACAACTCTCAATCCAAAGTACAGTCTTAATAACCAATAACCAGCTTTTGTTGCATCTCCAGCCACGGATACTAGAAAATCTGCTGTTGTATTTACCATGTGCTGAAAAAGGAACATATATCAGGTAGGGTGAGGGAAGGAAAAAAATCATTGAAGCTGTGATCCAGAAAGTGGTACCTGCTGCTGCACTCACACCACCTCAAGCCACCTTTGTTAGAGCTCTCTGCAAAAACGTTATCATCCTCCAGCCTGCAATGCTGTGTATCTGTGGAAGAAGTTCTGGACTGGGATTGCCAAACTAAAGAAGGTTACTTTGCTGGGGGGTTCAGTGGCAGAGCTAATGGCTTTAACCTCACTACTCCTACGCTAAATCCTATGAGAATTTTGGACTTTTCAGCTTTGATGCTACTGCCCTTCCTCACAGCGGCTTTGTAAGGCTAACCAAGTTAACTCAGTCAGAGCATTTTTAGGATGCACATTATGCTCAGCATTAATAATAAAGTGCTGGATATTCACTTTTCCTAAGAAAAGGTACAAGATCTTCTAAATAAAATATGTCAATGTACATTATGGAAATAAAATATTAAAAATAGGACACTAAAGACCTGCTTTGGACTATCTTTTATCTCTGCATGCTCACAACAGTTAGGCACAGCTTCATTTAATTCTGCGTTAGCCTAATTGCTGGGTACCTACCACATCCATCTGGGTGCATTATAGCGAATACGTGCACCAAGGGCTTAATGAGTCAGACACCTGCTCAGATGAACAAACAGCTTAGAATTATCATTGGTAATATCATACATACGTTTAAGCTGCTCTTAATTTAAAAGGAGTGCCGGGACATGTTTATGCGCAATAAATAAATAAATAAATATGTTTTTTTTTTAAGAAAAGGAGATGTGTACCAGAACTGATTAGATTACTCCAGTCATGTTACATCTGCAAAAAATAATGAAACGTCCCCAGGACCGTCCTCTGGCAACCCAAACTGAATGCCTGCACCCACATTATTAAACTGTGTGTATGAGAGCCCTCAAAACAGGGTAATCCTGTTGGGAACTTTCCTGCTAAATGTGCCTGAAAAACTGGGGGTGGGGGGGGATGCTAGTTGACTTGGATCACAGCCGTGACAGGGACTGCTTCAAACGTATAATAGCATGAAAGATCAGATCTTACTGCCAAGAAATTTTCCCTGGCACTGTTTAATTTACCAGTCTAATGTGCTAGGGAGCCCAGATCAGCAAATGTGTCTGTCTGAAGAGATGCATGGTGCGGGGGAAGCCATTTCAATTCGGCTCCTGTTACACAGAAATACCATCTTCATGTTTCTATACCATTAATACAATTTTCATGCAATTTTCTGTTCTCAGAAAGATTTGACTATTAAGTAGCCTACTCCGAGTAACTGTAGGCACCCCCCAGTCAAACATCCCAAACAGCCTCCTACGGCCAAAAGAGTTGTTGTGCTTGTGTTTATGGTGACATTTCAGAAAAATAATGCAGCGGAATAATGAACAAAAGCAGTGATACAACAGGATCATAAAAGCCTACTTCAGAGTCAGTACATAAACTGGCATTCCCAGCCTCATTTTCATTTATGCTACTTGAAGCATTTAGTGACATTTCTCTCAAGGTTGTTTTTAAGGCTTGAAGGAACACAACTCCCAGTACAGGCCCTTTTCAAAGCCTAGAGCAGATGTAGTGGCACCTGGTTAATAGTGTCTTTTTTACTGGTGTGGTGCTCCTGTTGCTCTAAGCCAAGGCCGCCCGATGGCGTTATTTAATTCTGGCTCAGCTCTTGTACCACACAGTAAGTACACTGAGCTATCTTCTTCCTACCTAATACCTTCTTCCTTCATCTTTCTTTCTATGTTTGCACAGGTAGGAGGGTCCTGGCTGGAAGTGTCAGCTCACTTCTTGAATATTTCATCCTCTTCCTTCAATTAATTCCAACTTTGGGTACTGCATCTGGGGGTTCTGCCACATCAGCACCCTCTTGTCCTACATCAAATTCAAGTCTTAATACCAGGGTACGGTAGGCTTTTGATACGAAAATGAGAGGGTGC
This sequence comes from Aythya marila, assembly GCF_965140915.1. Taxonomy (NCBI): domain Eukaryota; kingdom Metazoa; phylum Chordata; class Aves; order Anseriformes; family Anatidae; genus Aythya; species Aythya marila. The sequence continues at coordinate 103,915,465 of NC_139043.1, read as the reverse complement.
GGCCAAATTATTGCTGGTACATGCTCACACAGAATGCATATGTGTGTATTTGTGTGCATGTATGTGTGTCCACCAGAACACACACTAACTAATATATGTCTCTTCCTTTTCCATCCTTTACTTATTGCACTCCATTTTTACATATTGCAATACTTCTTTCTTTTATAATCAGAAGCAGCATCTGTCTCAATGCTACTGAAGTCCCAGAGGGGCTCTTAGATGATATGTCATCACATACATTTTGTTTTAAAACAGTTTTTGTAATGGCATACCATAAGATAACATGGGCAAATGGAACATGTCCAAGCAATGTGGTTGTTCTTTAATTTCTTCCAGTAAGAGCACTGAAAGTTTCTATCACCATTAGATAAGACACCGCTACCATGAAGATGTATTTCAAGAACGTTACTATTAGTAATATCTCATCCAAACATCAAAAGTTTAAAAACACACAAAATTCCCCACTGTATTTATTACAGGGCTTCCAAGAGAAAATATTTTGAGACAGAACAAACACTTTGAAAAGCAAGCCAACTCTGAACACTGAAAATTAACAAGTAAAAAGTACTGACAGCTGGTCAAAGATGAGCTGTTTCCTAGGTTTCTATGAAGCAGTCACTGTCTTACTATACCACTATCTTACAGATACCACTGTCTTACTATATTTTAAATAATTTAGTCCTCCACTGTAATGAGTGATGTGGTTTACAGAATGTATTTCCAACATTTTTTATATGCCTTTCATTGGCTTTTATACAGCTACAAAACCATGACATAAACCAGAACACATCGTGCAATATAACCTTCTGTAAATACTGTAAGAGACAGACTTTGGTTACCATCCTTCAAATATGAAACTAGTTTACAGGCACTGAAGTTGGAATAGCAATGCCATGCAGCTTTTTTGTTGTGGTTGAGGGAAAAATTGTCCTTTAACCAAAACTGAACGAGATGACTAGTTTGGCATAGTTGTTGCAGATGACTGTGTGCACTGCTGACAAGTCAGAAAAATAAATAAATAAATAAAATTTAGACTCTTAACCATGAAGGATCATTCCAACAGACCTTTTTGATTCTTGGCAGTTTTCACATGCCTAGAAATCTGACTCTGCTTGACCATTGGAAAAGGTTTGACATTAGACACTGCAGAGGGCACTAGGTGAAGAGAAAGATCCATGTCAGGCCTAGGCCCAGTCCTACCTGAAGGATCACAGTGTCTGGCCACAGTGGTTACTGCAGGAGCTCATGCCATAATCAATCCCCATGCCATAACCACCTCTATATCGTATCACAGACATCCAGGACTACTTCCAATCTTTGTCGTGTGTGCAGAACACACTACACAGTACATCATTTTGGTGGTGAGCTGATGCTTTTCAGCGTCCTTCTGGGGTCACCATTTTCTCTTCCTTCAGACGTTAACATTTGGTCAATGCCCCGGTGACTTCCACAGCGGGCAGGGAAATGTTTAGGCCCTCTAGCCTTCCTGTTTGTGTATATGCAGTGATGCAAGTGTGAGAATGACACGTTTAGGGCTGCAGTATGTCAAAGAATAAGGGGACACGATATTACGTCTCATCAATAGACTTCTGTTGTTAGCCTTCAGCAGTGGTCTGGTGCAGAAAGGACTGGCCAAAGAGTACAACCGGGTATAACAGAATTTGGTAAAGAAGACATTTCCTCTGCTCAATTTTCTATTTGCACATTTATTTGGGATTTTATAATGTTATTTACTGTTGCTCCCACTCCTGAAAAGAGGAAACCAACCATATTTCAAGTGTGAATGAAGGCAGTGACAATCAGCAGTCTTCTTCATCACTAGTGGCTCAGGGATTTCTCTCAGATGTGGATCTCTTCACAAAAGTCCATACTGCTGAGGGGCCCAAGGAGCTTAATGTGGAGCAGAGCAGAATATACCTACTCTGTAATGCAGAAGCTCTTCTAAGTGCTACTCTAAGGGATAAGCTAAGTTTTAGCTCTAATATGCATGTTTTCTTTGTTGCATTAGCTTAATGACTAAACTCAGGAGGCAATTTCATCATGATGGTGACAGGCTTTGAAATGCTGCCTAATCTAAAAGGAGGTTAATTGGAATCAAAATCCTTTTTGCTTCTGCCCCAGTTGAAAACAGAAACATTTGGGCTTCAGATTCCAGAATTCAGTTTTCTGCTCTCCTAGAAAAGAGCATTTTTAACTGGAGATTGCAAAAAGTGTTGCGAATAAGAGTTTAGGAATTTTTATGTCTTATCTCAGGGACTGTAAATAAGTGGAGCTTAGCACAAATGTGATGCCAAACAAATCTGGGCTAATTAGAAACCTTAAAAATAGGCACCTTTATATGGAAAGTGAAACTTCTTACAGGACATAGACTTCTTTTTAGTCATTAAACATACACAGCTACACTGTTATAGATGGTATCTAGTAGAATATTTGCTACATGCTCAAGAAACTGCCAAATGTTTTCCATAACCCCTCTTTTTAATAAAATATTCCAATACATCTGTACTGCACTAAATCCTATGCTGCTATTTGGCATGAGTTGTATCTTCAGACCGCTCTGCAGAGCTAAACTGTGCCAAGACTGTAGTATTGATTGCTACTTATTGTACACTGCATACTAATAAATCCTATCCCTGTGTCCTGGCCAGCCACAAATATATAGCCCTGGAGAAATCACTTCTGCATTTTAATAGTCCTGCCCTAATGGGACAAAGCACTTACAAGTACCTTCTGCAATTTCATGAGATGAAGAAATTCATCCAGCTCAGTCAGGCACACACACAGAGTAAGCAGAAGAACAGCCTGCCACGTGTTCAGCTCAGCTCACAGAGCTACAACAGGAGTATCTCCACTGGGTGGAGGCTACAACCACTTTACTCCCACAAGGAGAAAGAGAGGAGACTTCTCCATGGTCCTATATGAAGGATAGACTTCACATTGCAGCATTCACACCATGTTTTTTACATTTAACTTTTTAACCTATACTTTAGCAGACGTTGTCTCCTTTTTCCATATTTTTCCCCCCGTTAGTTATCATTCTAATTGAGCAAGCTGTAGGGGACCATTCAGAAGAACAGATATTGCATACTGAACTCTGTAACTACACACATGTGCTTCTGGGAAGACTGGCTCGGGAATCTGGTAAGAAAGAGACCTTGCTGTTAGATCACTCCGTCCTTTTAAGCTTAAGACTGAGAGTAGTTATCTCAGTTTAATTTCACTCTGAACATTGCTGTTCCCCATCTAGTTGTCTAGAGACATACACACACTTTGGAGAGACTATTAACATACCTGTGTTTTGCCAGACGTCTGAGGGAGAAAAGTTGTTAGTTTGGGGTGTGAATAAATGTGGAGTGATGGAGGGATCCTTTTCCAGTACATAACTGCAGATTGACTGAATGCTTGTAGCAGCTCACAGTGACTTGCAGAACCCATTACTTTTCTTCTCTAAGTAGTTACCAAGCAATGATACATTTAGGTGCCTCAAATTTTTACTTTCAGTGGCTACTCACTACCATTTTTAGTTCAATTTACTGAGGAAATGAGACCTATTCTGTAGCATTTGGACATCTGTCCCACTAGTAGTTGGCTGACTTCCATCACATCCGAGACCAGTAAGGGATTTAATAGATAATAGCAGACAATTTAATAGCTCAGCCATAAGCATCTAGTGCTATTTTAGATGTCTACATGCATCCTTCATCTGCTGCTCAGGAAATGCACAAGTATCCAAAATATTTATTGTAGCTCCGGTCCTACATGGAAATCCCTAGGGCAGCACACCAACTTCAGGTGATGACAAATGTTTAGGCACCTGAAGCCTGCCCTGTATTCTTATAATATTTGTGAAAATCCATTGCCTGCTGAGTTAATGGCCACAGCACCAAGCTCAACATACCTCCATCATCCTGAGAGTGCCAGCTGGCAGCACACACGCAGTCCAGAGCAAGCCACAGCCAGGTACTGCCTCCTTCAGACTGGTAGAAGTGGGTGGGGAAGGGCCTGGAGATACCGTGAAGAGGTTGATATTAAATAGAGAGGGAACTGCAGGTATGCTGGGGGTGATACGATAGGACAGGCTGGGGAGGCTGCAGTTACTGCAGTGGGATCAAAGCTGGAAGCCAGACATGGACTTATAATAAACTGGACTTTCCACTGTTCCCCCTGCTTATTGTGCAATAAACTGCTTGTGCTGCTGCTCACAGATCCATCAGAAATGACCCAAAAGGGGCTGAGCCATTAGCAGTTGTTGCTAATCTCCTTCCCATACCAGAGCTCTGGCTGAGCCAGGGCCAGGAGCAGCCCCTCAGGAGCACTCCTGCCCTTGGCACTGCACCAGGATGGTTCCCTGCTGCTCACGGGGCTGGTTTTGGGGAACGCAGCTCTCTCCCAGGTGTCCACTTGACTGCTCTTCAACCACCACATCTCAGCCGAATTAATACTCAAGGACAAACGTAACCCATTGTTCTAACTTCCTTGTTCTAATAATGCCTAAATTAAACTCTAATGAGAAAAACAATGATGTGCATTCTTAAATCCCACCACAATCAATGGACCCTATGAGATACCCCAAGACAAACAGACCCTACAACATTGTTGAGCATTTCTGTCACGGTGAGTGAGGCCAGATGCAGCCTTGGGTTCAGCCTCTGTCAAGCATCTCATTTACACCTATATGCCAGTCACACACATAGTGCTAATTTTGTCTACAGAATTTACTCTCCCAGAAGCTTTTGCTAAAAAAAAAAAAAAAAAAGAATAATAATAATAAAGAAATCTTTTATTTTAAAATTAGAAGCTTAATTAATTAATTTATTTATTTATTTATCTTGCTGCATGCTCTGGAGTACCTCAGGTCTCAGTGGAGAACCAGTGAGATGGAGCAGCTCTGTTAGCGACCCTGGTAAAAGGGGTGAAAATGAGGACAGGAAACATCAGAATGAGCACCCTGAGTGAAATGGGACCAAAGCGTCACTTTGCATGGACCTATGGTCCTCTTCCACCCTGAAGTCTTGTATTGGCTCCCCTTAAATTAAGGACAACTTTCTAACTGAACTCGGAACATAACATAAGGCTCTATGTGACTGCAATTTATGACGGGAATAATCACAAACTTAAACTCGATGAGACCTTCACATCTTCTGACCCTCTTGCTTCTCCACCACCCCTCAGGGCAGCAGGACCACTGGTGCATTTACACACCACCATTTTACCAGATGGGACCTCGGAGCCCCAGGCTGAGCTCCATGGGCAGGTATCACCCAGCAGGTTTTGCTGCCAGACGTCTGCCACCAGTGCAGGAAGCAGGGGCATGGCTGTGGGCCCCCATCTCCTCAGGCACAGCACAAAGGCACCAGGGCTCGTCTGTCACAGCAGAGGATGTTAAGTGCGTTCTGCATGCTCTGGCAGTGGGTGTAGAGGTGACACGTCACCCTCTTTATCTGGCGCGTACACCGCTGGCAAGTGAAATCAAAATGCAGCGATATGTTATTGCCCTGTCTGCATCTGGAAAACTCTGAATGCTTTTCCACGTGTCGCTGCTTAAAATTGCAAATTCGCAGAATTGTTTGTCATGGTGTGTTTGACTAATAAGAAATAAATGCCTGGGAAGTTGTGCAACAGGAACACTTCCAATGATCCCTGCTATCTGCAGCCTGCAGTTCTCTCTGGCGTTACTGATGTTTAGCCCGTCTCTTTCAAAGCCCCCAGTGCATTAAATCATTTCGTAAATTAAAAGAAGTGTGCCTCCTCCAGCAGACAAAGAGTGGCTAGGAGATCTTCCAGGCTAACACCGAGCCTGCAAAAAGCTTTTGAAATCTCATTACTCATGTATGTAATGGACAGAGCAGCAGTCGCTGTATGGTCTTTTCTGACTATTGTGCATTGTGTGTGTAACCACTTGCTGTGTTGGTAAACGGGGTGGGTAATCTGCCAGCTTTGATTCCCCTCAATACAATTTTCCATAAATGTAGGAAATTGATGTTTACATATTATAAAAATACTAAACGTGGATTCAGAGGACTGCCCTATACACCACTTAATATCATAGTTTATTTAAAGCGTGTCCAGAAAACCTCATCACAACCACCTCACTTTATCCATTGCTTAACACACCAAATATTTGTAGCATTCATAATTTTTCCCTCATGTCTGTCTCAAAAATCCAAAGCCATTTAAGCATGACCAAGGCTTGGATTCATTAATGTCTAATAAAGAATGAGTGCTGGCTGTAGCCTTGGGCAAGTCAGGGAGCTGATAATCACTTTATCCCTCACTCCTCCTTCCTCCTTCCCATCCTCTCTCCGAAATGATGAGAATTAGCTCACACTAACCTGTTCTTGACAGCAGACAGCAACAGAATCAAGAACTTGAGGCTGCCTTCTGCAAGACTTGAGTGAAACTGCATAGTGGATTCAAATACTACAGCACATACATAATTACAACCTCCTGAATTACATTTTCTTAGCAAGCTGGGTTAAAAATCACTTCACTTCATGCCCACTCCGGAATTAACACACAAAGATTTTCATTTTAGCAATATATATTTACAAAGATTAAGCTGTGTTTTCCGTATGCATCCAGATATGGAGATTCTGGAAAGTGCAATCACAAAAGCCATGCCATGCACCGCTCAGGGCTGCCTGCCACCCGTCAGGCCCCAGGAAAGGGAGCCATGCACCCGCATGGGGAGGGGTGCTTCAGACCTGGAGAGCCCTTGTGCAGAGCAGATGGGATCAGCGTGGGATGAGGAAACATATTTAAAGCTGCTGCTGTGGGGAACTACCGAGAATTGCACATTTTGGCTCAGCCCCGAAGGCAGAACCAACGGGTCCACTCACTTCCTCTGCTCAGAAGGAAGGGCTCTCTCTGTGCAGACATACGGTGATTAAAACCATAGCTGGCTAGTAACTGTGGGTAAAAAATTCATCCCAAACCTCTGATTCATAAACCTCATCACACTTTGCTATCAGGAAGTTACTCGGTGAGCTGGTATAGGCGCAGTAGAGCCCAGCTCTCCGCAGTGCACAGTACCCCAGGGCAGGCCTCAACACCAACACAGCCAGATTTTCTGTCCTGGAAGCAGCAGCCTGAGAGACAAAAGAGCCTCTAGAGCCCCAGCTAAAGCTGAGATTAACTTCTGGGTCCAGGGAAGACCACTTAGGCAGACTGCTTCAAGCCTGGATCACCACAAACTCTTTATTTCCCTGTTTAATGTCTTTCCATGTCCACCACTTGAGGCAGCATATTCCTCCTTGTTGGTATTTGCTGTGTAATTTTACTTCTCCTGGAATTCCTCTCTTTTTAGAAATTTTGACAAAATGGATTTAATTTCAGACTGGAACAAAACCAAATGTCAAAATAATAACATTTTTTCTGTGAAGCACGCTTGCCTAAGTTTGGCCAGATCTGATTAAAGAGAACTAAGAACGAATGTCCTCGAACTCTGCCCATGATTTATCTTCCACCTAGGAATCAGCCTGCTTTAAATGTCCTAAAGACACATGCCAAGCAATCAAGTTGCCTGAGCAAAGCAATGAATTCAGTGCTGAACAACTTGTGTACAGGGCAGCAGGCACAGGATCATGACTTGTGAGCTGTATTAGCCCATAGCCCCGAGTGTGACAAGCAGGTCCTGTGGTCACATTTCACTTCACCTAGTGTGGGGAGTAGCCTGGGCATGCTGGTTTGCATCCCCCTTTGGGACTAACCAAAAGAACATGGAGAAGTGCCTTTGAAAGGCAAACACATTGACTTGCTGTGCCATTCAGGTGTCAGATTTCTAGTGCAATGGGGGATTTAATGTACTTTGAAAATCCAAACATTAATTCCCTTTACTTACTCCCTTCTTCACATCCACTTCTTGCGACGTTTGCTTCTTCTCACATGTTTTTGAAATTCATATGTGCTCTCACTGGGAACAAGAATGACCTTAAATTCCTGAGTGACTGGGTGGCTCATCAAGATTTCGTTATGAGTAATGAATTCTCACTCCCGCAAAGCTTCATCATTTCAGCTGTTGTTTCCCTAAGGATGTGTCCTTCTGTGTTCAAAAAACTGCATGAGATTCTTCCCATGTACGCTGAGGCAGATTCAGCTGAGCTCGAAATGCCCATGGAGGCTCAGCAGCTTTTCGTTCTGGTATCAGCATTTAGTTGGTCAGCTCTTACACAGCACTAAGGGTAACTTCTGTTCATGTAACTACACTGTTATTCCTCCTCCTTTTCTTTCTGTTCTCATTCAACAGAGCTAATAGCAAGGTTATTCGTTAAAACAAAACAAAACACCATGGTTTGCTCTGCTCCTGAGAGCCATTAGGTACAGGGGAGATGTACCTGGGAAACTGCAGATGATGACAAAGTGAGATTTCTTCATCTTTTTCTCATTATTCTGATGTTCAGCTGTCTCTGACCTCTCTCTACACCTCAACATCCCCACATATTTTAAAGAAGAACACATTTTGGGAAGGAGTGACCATGTTAATAACACAGGTAAAAGCAATCTTTTCTTCTCATTTCTTCCCAGAAAGTCTGCTTGCTCTCAACACAAAAAGCTTTCTGTTTATAAATTTGCGAGGTTGAGGAGGTCAATCGATGTTCAGGCTTTTGCAAGTCCTGAGTGATGACAAGTGAGAATAAATATTTTTCTTTTCTCCTGGACTTACTTGAAGTTCTGTGAAGAGAGAGAGAAGCCCTTTTTTCTGGAATAAATAAAAATAAAAATAAAAAAAGGTTGTTTGAAGTGGCTGTAAGTGACAAAATAAGATCTCTTTCACCTTTTTAATGGCATAAAATTAAGTAATAGTTTTAAAAGATTTTGAAAAGTGCCAGAAGAGGAGCTATTATCCACTTTCCGTGTATTTAGTTGTTATGCCAGCTCCTCGCACTGTCTAGCACCTTGCAGCTGTTACTGGTGGTGGGTTTTAACAAGTGCGCTTTATGCCTCCTCTTTTCCCAGCACAGATTTTCCTCTTTCTCCAGACAACAAACCTTCGGGCTCGTACAGCTTCACAACTTGACATGGATGGCCTGAAGAAATGCCTTTATTCTGTATGCAGCACACTGAGGGAGTCCCACAAGTGGCCAGGAGGACCTGCTCAGCTTCTTCCACCTCACGGACCTCCTGCCCACCAAGCCCTGCTCCCACCTTGCGGGCACAGCTCAGCCCGCTTGGTTTCTCCATCCTTTGCCCTCCAGATGAAGCGTTTGGCACAAACAGGCCTCAGAGCTGGGCCAAAACTCCCGCAGCACCTTTCATTTCTCAGCATGCGCTCCTGCAAGCACACCCTCTGCCAGCCAAGGGCGTGCTGCAGCCAGCCCCAGGACATGACCTGTCTGGGCCCTGTCCAGACTGCTTCTGATCTCAGCCCACAGACTTTGGAGAGTGGGGGCTGTTTTAATGTCTTTGCTCTGCTGTTAATTATTAGTGATAAGGGAGCAACGCCGTCCTTTCTTTGGGAATGGAAACACAAAGCCTGTCTTCTCCGAGCAGTTTGCAGAGTAAGATGCTGGCTGACAGCTCAAGGACTTCTTTCAAGACACAAAAGAGAGTGCAAAATGATTGGAGTTTGTGTGGGTTTGGGCATGGACAGGGAAGAAAGAGGCTTTGTCCGCCTTTATTCCTCATACTTTATTCTTCTTACTGACCAAACTCTCTAAGTACACACAAACAGGCTCAGCATCTCACGCACAGCTGCTGTTCATATTTTCAATGCTAGGTACCAGCCTTCATCTTCACTTCCAGACACAGTAACTCATATCTATAGGCCACTAAGGATTTTGGGGGGAAGTCAAGGGCAAAATTAGCTGAGTCCCTTCAAGTCACTGGAAGGGTAACGAATGCCAGAATCCATGCCCAGCTGTTCACAAACCAGTGTCCTTAGCAGGAGAAAGTGCACACTAATCAACGAGTGTGCTCTGAAGCATCGGTGGGCTGGCTGTTTACCTCTGCTCACAGCACTGTACCCCCTCACAACAATTTACTGTCTTCTCTCCTGTTGAAATCCACTGATATAAACTGCCAGGCAGATAATTCTTCCTTGCAGCCTCATCAATGACACTTACAAAGGTCTGTTTGGAAATTAATAAATCTTACACAAGGAACAGGTAAGGACAATTGGTTTTGTTTAATTAAGAGGTAACTGTTGTAAGGTAACATCATGATGTTTTCCCCATCAGATTTCCTTTGTGTTACTCTGCAGATCTCCTGCAGAGAGAGGGGCTCCATCTAGCTCAATTCCAAGAAGATGGACTTTGTGCAGCTGCTCTCCTGTAATGGAAAGTGCTCGGAGAAGGAGCATTTCTCAGAGCTTTCCCAGAAACTATTGCCATTTTTCACCTAGTTGCCAAGGAAACTAGCAATGGACCCTTGGCAATGCAGAGAGCAGTGAAGAGAAAGATTTGCACACACCTGAAGAGTGTGAATGCTCTTCCGCAAGAAAATTTCCATGATCATTGCCATGGGTTACTTACACAGAAAAACTCCCATGAAGATTCACAGAGTCCTTTACTGATCTGAGATAGTCTGAGGGACATGTCCGCTCACACTCCATTGCAATGTGGAAATGGAAGTATCATGATAGCATGCAAAAATGTAGTTTGGGGTGTCATACCTTCGCTTGCCCACCATTTATTTAAATGATAAAAACACCATTAAAAATAGTACTTTATTGTATTTTTATTCTCTTAAACTGATACCTATGATTTTGTCACAGAGCTAGGTTTATTCTTTTTTGACAGCATGTTCCCCAGTGAGCTTGGCTTGATCTGGCTTTTGGACAAAATGTGTTTATAGATAGCCCATCACAGGAGCAGATACAGTCTGTAGGACCAAATCACAATTTCTCTCGGGATTCTCCTTTATTGGGATATTAGAGCACTGCCTCGGCCACCTGATGTGGGAGAAGGAACTACAGACCAGATGAGCAGAAGTAAACAGCAGGCTGGTGAAGGCCCATGGCATACCATCGGTGGGACATAAGGCAGGAGAAATTTGTTGAATCTCACTCATCACAACTGAGCTTCAAGAACTTATATAACAATATAACTAATACCTGGCATAGAGAATGATCTTCAGGTCCACACACTAGACCGGTGCTTAACAGACATGGTTGGCACCAAACAGCTCACTTCATCTCTCTGTTCCTAAGCACCATGTAGAGCAAGGACAGTCGCACTGCTCTCGGAGGGGTTTTGTGAGGATAAATGTATGAAGATTTGTGGAGAGCTCAGAAACTATGCTGTTGAGAACAAATTGATTTATTTTTTAATGGGATTTATACAAGCGATACATGTGTCCTGCAGATTCACACTTTTACCTGTTTTATTCAGAGGTTCTCTTTCATCACAGAAGTAAAGGCCAACTAAAGGAGCATAGAAAACACATCACAGGGGTATTGTGGCCAGTTTCTCAGCTGACCTAAACTCTTTGCACTGATTTCAAGGTGTTGCAACAAATCAAAGACAACCTGTAGGCACTCTGACATTTCAAATACTTGTAAATATCCCAGATCACAGGGAGTAGTGCAGAGGCTGCAGATAAAACAATTTCCCTTCTTTGGCCCACTGGAACAGTCAGGGTTGCCCAGAGGACACGATAGAAGTGATCAGTCGAGGGGTGTGAAAGCTCTGAAACCCTCCATTCACTTGAAATGCCTACAGGTGGGTACTGAGCAGCAACAGGCTCTTAACAGTGGCTCAAGGAAATCAGCAATCCAGAAAGCACACCTGGCTATTGGCCTGCTCTCATGCTCTGCTGCAGCAGTAGAGAGGAACTAAACGCATCCCAGCCAGGCTGTGCTGGAGCCCTGCTCCACAAACCACTTATGAAAGCCCAAGACTTCTGTAAATACTAGGAATAAGAAAAAGGGAGAGAAGGAAAGAAAAAAAAAGGCAGGCTATTTGCACCAACAAACCACTATTTTACAGGTGAGGCTTCAGAAGAGCAATGTCTTTAGATACCTGACTTCCCTACAAGCTCCCACTTTCTAGCTCTCTCTTTTCCATGGAAGCCAGGATGGAAAACTTTGCCTCACTAGGTAAGAGATACAGAGAGAGGGCGCAGTGTGGTGGAAGCTCAGGACATTCATACAGTTTGGCATCACCACCCCACACAGAAGCAGTGCTCAGGTCTGGGGGACTTTATACAGAAGAAGCCAAGCTGCATGCAATTAGCACCAGGGTGTGTTTGCACAAAAAACAGGTTCCACCCTGACTGCCTCCACAAAAGGACATTTGGTATGGCTGTGAGAATGTGGTCATCCTCAGAAACAGCTGGTTTTGTTCACTTTCTTGTCTCTCAATGTCATCTTTAGCAGAAGCAATATAAGAAATAAGGCACGTCACAAAGCTTGTTTACACCTACTGCAGGCTTTGACTATTTACATCTATTTGAGATAAAATCTGAATTGCTGTCACAGGCTTCAGCATCCTGCATTAGGGCATTTCCCTGGGCTATATTGCTTTCTCATCCATGCCCCATTTTTTTTAATTAAAGTTGGTCTTTTGACTATACAAAGCACTTATTATAAAATAAATTAATAGATTTATCATTAACCAAATAAATAAATCTTGCCTAAAATATGACATTTGTTTGGGGCTGGTCAAATTATTTGTGGTCTTCAGGTTCTCCTGGTCATTGTCTATCCAGACACGGTCCTGGGCAACCTGCTCTGGGTGTCCCTGCCTGAGCAGAGGGGTTGGAGCAGATGACCTCCAGAGGTGCCTTCCAACCTCAACCCTTCTGTCATTCCCAGGTTCTGTACGACAAAGTGAGGTGGTTGCTGGATGGCACAGTACAGTGTGCACCAAAAATCTGGCATAGCTCTAGCAGCTGTTCCCTATGAGGTTGGAGCAGTGGTTATGTTGCCTCCTGGGATGAAGTATTTGGTGACTTGAGCAACCTGCATGTGGGGGATGGGTAGAGTAAGTCACTGTGTCCTACAGAAACTACAATGAGAAAATGCTCAGTGCTGTCCATCATTTGTTTATTTTATTTCTGTGTGCTCAGATTCAGTATATTTGCTCACTAATATACACTGTTTGTCAACTGCATCCCAAGTGTATTCTCAGTGAATCAAGTAAGGTGCACCAGAGATACATTTAATGGTTTATATATTTACAGTTTAGATGAATTAGTTTAATTTTAGCAAGTTGACACTACTGCCTCATACTTCATCCTACTAACAGATTTATGTCTAGTTTGTTGTTTTGTTTTGTTTTGTTTTGTTTTGTTTTTTCATCCATTATTCCTTGCACTATTCGGTTTGCCTTTCTTGCCCTTATTCTCAGCAGACTGGAGATGCACACAGATCTCTCTCTGGGGCCAAAGACACTTTCAATTCTTCCTCCTGCATTAATAACACAGACAGACAACTTGTCTTCTGAGGGCTTTTTACTGTATTTTGGTGCCTCGTATTCTATGAAAAGATATACTGCTATGAAAAGAGTCATTGTAGTTGCTTTCTCCTACTTTATCCTCAGGGTACTGTCATTGTTATCTATTAGCTACAGAATAGCCTGAGTTTTTCATGTTTCTTAATAGTCTTGTTTATTATTTACTGCTCCTTTCACTAGAATACCAGCTCATCTCTGCCCTTTGCAATGTATCGGGCTTTAACCATTACGATTTTGCATTGTTGTTTCACCATCTTCTATAAAAGCACTCAGAGGGGGGAAGAACACATCGCTTCTATGGCTGTAGAAAATGTAACTGTGGGTTCTACTGAGAGTGACCTTTCCGCATCAGACACAGCATCTGCATCAGGATTTTTCATAAACAGGTTCATAGGGCTGGGTTTTTTAAGTGTTTTGCTTTTGCGTGAGAGTGCCCTCCTTTGACAAGGCATTGAAAGTCTTTCACAATGTCTTGAAAGAAAACACTACAAAGTTGTTCCCTGTTTTTAGCTACGTATGAAACAGAAGCTCTTGAGAGGGATGAGAAGAGGGCTGCTTGGTGACAAGGCCTTATATGAAATCCTGATGCATCCGTGATTTATAGTCTCATTGACCACATGGTTTTGCACCACGTAAGTAGCCGTTCACCAGATCATTAAAGGTATGAGTCTCTACATATTCCTTTTCCAGCAAAGTAGAGCAGTAATACCTAATAAACAAATTACTGGTAGGCAAGTTCCAACATGTACAAGCAGCCTGTTAATGAAATTAACTTGCATGGCTTAAAAGAAAACTCTTTGAGGACTCTCTTAAAGGGCTATTAAGTTTCTCCTGGGGTTTTCTCCACAATGGGAGCCTAGCAGTTACAAACAAGCAACCCTTCATCTAAGCCAGGGCAGAGCTTTTTGTTGTGGTGATGCTTTGTTCTGCTTTGTCAGTCCGACCGACATAACCGAGCTCTGGACTTCGCTCCACCCTTGCCAGAAGTCCCAGAGAACATCCCTGCAGCCACTACAGCTCCTCCAGGTTTGGCTTCAACTTGGAGATGTGCACAGCTGAGTGAGAGATTTTTGTAATCGCAGAAGGGCAGGGAGGAGGAGAATGTTATTATAAGAGCCAGGCTTGTCTTGGCCATAGCAATAAATTGCTCGTGGCCACTTTCAGCTAATGCTGGCCTTTCTGCATGAAATTATCACATTTCTTTGAATCTCCAGACTGGAAACGAAGTGTCCCTCTCTGAGCTGGCTGCCAAAGGGCCTTTAGGACAACAGCTTTGACCAGGCTGCTACCAGAGGCATGTACTGCCTTGGTGTCCTCTGTGAGTTTATGAATTCACCCGGTGCCAGGGCAGCTCAGCAGTGACTCAGCAGCAGGAAATCTGATGTAGATCCTCCTCATCGCACGCCCAGGGTGCAGCTGCTCCCTGCTTCCTAGCAGCAACAGGGGCACCACAAACGGCTTCTGTTAAAGATGTATATACATTGCCCTTCCTACTGCAACCCCAGTGCCCACAGTCTACCCCTGTCAATGTGGACCTTTGTACAGCTTCTCTTCGCTCCTTCCTTCTCTCAACAGATGTAATAGCGAGGTTTTGGAGAAGCAGAGACCCGCTTACAACCTGGTTTTGTACCTAAGAAAAGCAACCTCAGTGTAGGGGAGTGTGCAGATGTTTATTTGGGTGCTCCTTCTCTTTTATTTCCCTCGAAAGATGTTGTCAGGCCCCACCTCGCCTGTGCTGGAAGTCGCAAGGAGCTGAGGATCACTTTGGGGCTGGCTGGGGCTCAGTGCAGCTGCTATGAGGTAAAGCTGCTCATAATCCCCACCGCATCAGCTTCCTCTGCCTGCAAGCCCTCGCTGCATGCTCACAGCACCGCAGTTACAGGCACGCTCTGGCATTATGCACTGATTACATGGCCGGCTGCTTGATTTACTCGCTTTCTTAATTTGCTGTTTCTCCTCTGTGTAAAGACCCTGCCTTCTGAGCATCATATTTTATCTTTCCCCCCTGCATTTAAATCCCAGCAGCGTCCCTCTGTACGGGCTGGGTGTGTGTGTACGAGCCCCACAGCCGCAGGCCACGGGCCGGAGCAGGGCCGCGGCGCCATCTCGCGTCGCCCCGCGCGGGGCCGGGCCGGGCAGGGGCGGCGGGGGAGGACGCGGGTTCGAGACCCGAGAGGGGCCAAAGGGGTGGTGATGGGGGAGGAGAGCTGCTGCCCCAGCACGGCGTCTGGCTGGGGTCCGCCGCCCTCCGGTGAACTCTTTCCAGGAGCCTGGGTTCCCCGGGGCTCCATTTTGCAGCCAGCTCTCGAAAGGGTTTTATAAATGAGATGGACAAGGGAGTCAAGTGCGCGCAGGGTTTGCAGATGACACTAAGTTGGGAGGAGCTGTTGACTCCCTCAAGGGCAGCGATAAAATAGAAGCTGGGCAGTCACCAACAATATGAAGTTCAACAGGAGCAAGTGCTGGATTCTGCACCTGGGACGGGGCAACCCTGGCTGTGTGTACAGACTCTGGAGAGCAGCCCCACAGAAAGGGATCTGGGGGTTCTGGTCCATGGCAAGTCCAACACAAGCCAGCAGTGTGCCCTGGCAGCCAGGAGGGCCAGATGTCCTGGGGTGCATCAAGCACAGCATTGCTAGCTGGTCGAGGGAAGGGACTGTCCTGCACTGCTCTGCACTGGTGCAGCCTCACCTCGAGTGCTGTGTGCAGTTTTGGGTGACACAATGTCAGAAGGACATAAAACAACTAGAGAGTGTCCAAAGGAGGGCTATAACGATGGTGCAGGGTCTGGATGGGGAAAACGCATGAGGAGCAGCTGAGGTCCCTCGGTTTGCTCAGCCCCGAGCAGAGCAGGCTGAGGGGAGGCCTCATGGCAGCCTGCAGCTCCCTCACGAGGGGAGTGGAGGGGCAGGCGCTGAGCTCTGCTCTCTGGGGACAGCGACAGGACCTGAGGGGACGGCATGGAGCTGGGACAGGGGAGGGTCAGGCTGGGGGTTTGGGTGGTCCTGTGTGGAGCCAGGGATTGGACTCAGTGATCCTTGTGGGCTCCTTCCAACTCAGGAGATTCTGTGATTCTATAATTATAAATTGTTCAGGCTCTCTGAACCCCACCAGCTGTGCCTATTGCTCCGTTGCCACTCTTGTACTGAGATGTGCATGTACATAGATACCCTGTGGATGCAAAGCCACAGGCTGCAAAGCTCAGGTTCATTACCAGCAGTGGTCTCTCTGTTATTCTCCACACTCCCAGTGATCTTAAACTGGTGCATGGACACTTCTTTAGGAAGGCTCCGTGCCACTTTTGCAGTATCTCAGTCCAATAAACTTGTAAGTGCAACAGTGCCAGAAACCAGATACAAGGAAAGACATCTTCAGTGGAGAGTATTTCCACTGTTTGCACCTAATAGTAGCAGTTCAAGTTTGCTACGAAGGAAACATTTTTTACAGAGCATGAGCAACTGCACAGTTCAAGTCAGTGACGAACTGAACTCATCAATGCCAGTTCAATGAAGAGAAGAATTCAAGAAGTGGCATAGCAGAGAGGAAGCAAAAACTATGCTCAGAAAAAAAAGGCAGCACTGAGAACAACACATACATTGTTAGTTGATACATATAGACTTCTGGTCATTACAAAGGAAAAAAAAATAGGAAAAACCCTCAGTAAATTCAGTAAAGTGGAGAAATATTGACAGCGGAAAAAATGAACTGAAGGAAACTGAAGAACACAGAAATATCTGTTAAAAGAAAAAGTTAAAAAGGACAGGGTAAATGACAACTCTACAGAAAAGGTGAAGGGCTATTTTAACATCATGACTATTTTTATTTAGTTTCTTCCCTTCTTAATCAAAGGTCATATGGTTGACAATTGGAAATGCAGTTTTGTCATGATATCATTCTGCTTTAGAGGTTATCTCAAAATACACTTATCTATTTCCACTAACTTTTGCATGTATCTGCCTCCTACATTCCTCCAAGAGAGAGCAAAAACAGGCTTGGGAAAAGATGAACCAAGTGTGAAGAAGGTGAAAGAGTGTAACCAAACCAATTCCAGGTGTCTAATTCCCATGTATTTAAATGGTCTTCAGGAGAGTTCATGACATATTGCTTTCTTTTGCTAGTCTGTATTTTTAAACATCTGTAACACTAAACGATTTTGTCATACTATTAAACATTGTCATACGCCAAGTAATAAAAGGTCTCTGAGAGGATTTGGGGAATTTATCACTTTAATAAATAATGCCCTGTGCTTATTTGTACAAAGGATATAACAAAAAATGTAAGCCCTTTTATAATGTCCCTGAATTCTCATTTGCAATCTAGAAAGTCAATACCTTCAGTTGAACTAGCACCTATTAAATATAAAAGCTGTTAGAATAGCTGCATGGTTTTGACCAAATTAGAGGGTTTCTGCTTTCATGGTGTTAATGATTGAGAATATGGAACAGTAATTCCACATTCCTCAGTAAGTGAAAGTGCATTTAACCTTGTACCAGTTTGAAATGACCACATATAATTTCCATTATTACATGATACCAGGTTATGATTATCAGGAGTTTCTGCTTTAAAAGGTATCAAATGCACTTCATTGATTCTCTGCTAGGAAAGAAGAATAGAAGGCTGCTGGAACAAGATGAGAAGTCCCACTGGGTCTTTCACCACATGCTCCCTGCACAAGCCAACATCCCATTCCCCATGCCAGAATGGCACCAACCAACCACATCCTGAAAGCCTCAGTCATTCTCCCAAACCAAATTTGCTGGCGTGTTGATTTGTATGAAAAAATGCAGTGAAGGCAGTTTCATTTCAATAGCGGCAAGAGGCTATAAGTGCTCAGCAAATACTTGGGTGCTGAGTTTATCAGTAAGTGGAAAAAACTTTCTGCAGTCATAAATCTGTACATGCTTGTTGGTGCAATCAGCACAGCCATTGTGAACTCTTACAGCTCCATATGGTGGGGTATAGACTTCTGTTTTGTTATAACCATTCAGGAGACTGTATTTTCTTCTTGGGCTTGTTGATGATAAAACTCTGTGGAGATGAACTGCATTGTGCTGCTACATGTAGGGAGGGATAGTAGGTCTGGCTTGGCTCCGCCATCATCTCTGCTTAATTGATTAATATTTTTATTAGCTCTTTTCAGTCCCTAATGTGGCAGTTCAGAGCGAGCAGGTATAGACATGTACTGTCAATGCAGGCATTAGGGAAAGAGGAGGCAGGTCAGTCATAACTCAAGGGAATGTCTGTCACCTATAAAATCAATCTCAGAAAATAGAAAGAATAATAAAAGAAATGGAATATGCGGTAATGGATATCGGCATTGCACAGACAAAACAATAAGGCACTGCCTTACCGTAAATCTGTTGTGTGAAGCAAGGATCACAAAAGTTAGCCGTGGATTTTGGACAGCACTGTACTGGGCTTATGCAGCCATCACACACTCAAAGATGCATAAAGCAGGTGTAAGTTATCCCTGAAGTCAACAATAACTTAGTTATTCTCTAATTTTTTGAGCAGGTGAAGTGTTAGATGATCATTTTTGGCATTTGCCCATCCCTGAAGCCTTTTATAATGTTGTCATCAACTTTTTATTGGGAAACCCCAAGTTTACAGTCCTTACAAGAGTAAGGACTCAGCCTACAACATGCTCAAGGGTGAGCTGGCTTGCTGAACCCCTCCTGCCAGCTCAGTGCGTGAGAGCACAGGTAGACCTCTGTGTGCACATATATGTGTGCATGCATAAGCTGTGCTCAGAAACATGTTGTAACCGTCAGAGAAAACAAAACGATAGCAGCTGGTAGGAGACGGCATTTTTATAACCGCTTGCTAATTTTTCCGTAGCTCATTGCAGAGCATTTTAGAGCAGCGATCTTGCCAGTAAGTGCCAGTTCTTTTCGTTCGGTTCGGTTTAATAGCTTAATAACACGTAATTGGTGTTCTTGGGTACTGGTAGTAAAAGGACACTATGCTCCATTAAGCCCAGGATATTTATTTTGAGAAAATGAGTGAGTGCACAATTTTCTGGGAGCACTAATCGACTTAAATGGATTTCAAAAAACCTTTTACCATTAAAGAATAAGACTCAAATATGGGTCACATGCTCCCCTCCCAGGATGAGTCCAGGACACAGTCTGTCACTCACTCATTCTTCATTAAAGAAATTTTGCAGCTCTTGCCAGCAGCGCTCCCAGTTCATACGTCTGTGAGTGGGATCAGACTCGGGCCTCCTATGTTTAGAGTAGACAGTATTCTTTATACAAAGGGCATATCTTTTTGAAGCAAGTTAACTCAGTGTTGTGATTGCAAGGCTACCCATTAGAAGTACCCCCAGAAAATCTGCTGCTGTCCAAAGATTCATCCATGCAGAGGGATTTTAGTCTCAGGGTGTTTTTAAAGTTCTGCTATTGACGGAGGGTTCTGCATTTGGACATCCCACACCCTTTCCTCCAGGGCTCATGGGCAACAAACTGTAATGTAACACCCCTTCTGCTGCTTCCTCTGGACTCTGGCTCAGCACCACACTTAGGTGGCCGCTAAGTTACAGGGATACGTCCACGGACTATCACACTTGGAGGCTGTTCAGCATTTCCCATGTCCGTGGAGCACCACACCCTTCCCACACGTAAGATTTCTTAGTCCCGAGTCTTTAGCACAAAGGCGTATGTAGCAGTTCTTCTCCAGCTTCTCATTTCTGATTAGCGGTTATTTTATGTGGTGTATCATCTCAGGCCTTTCAGACTAGCCTAAAATGTTGATGTTGTAAGCAAAGCAAACTTGCTAAGAGAAAAACAAACTTGGAAGAGAAAATCGAATCAAAAAGATGTGACGTACACAGTACAACCCATGTGGCACTGTGCAGGTCTCGCCTATGGTTCCTTCATATCACGGAGTGGGGAAGCTGGGATTTTTTCTGTTACTCTAGCATGAGTACTTTGTTCCCTTCTCATCGGTCTGGCTCATCACCCTTCTCTTCAACATCTCTCAGTTAATCTAGTTTAGACATTATGAACATCTCTTTTTCTCCTTCCCTCTTCCTTTAAATAACACACTCTCTGTTGAGGAGATGGGCTCTTTTTTTTCAAAATATCTGGTGTAAATGCATACATCTGTTTCAGAGTATGTGTCTTGCTTCAGTTTAACAAACTTAATTCCCCATTGCTACTACAACTAGTAAAACTTCTTGGGAAGATCTACCCATTTTATACCCACGTCACTCATCTCATGTCTAAATAAAACCAGATTAAATTAGTGAGCCAGCATGCTGTGTGTGCCGAGGTGGTGCTTGGCATGTAAACAATAAAACAACAAAACATACAAACAATAATAGAAAGAAGACTTCACATTTCACATACAAACAATAGTAGAAAGAAGACTTCACATTTCACTTTTTATCACATCTTATTTTCTCTCGTAGTATGCATTTGGAATCTTGTCCTGCAACAATATTCTAATTTTTGTTTTCATTTTTATAGACTGCTTTTCTTTTGTAAATCCTACTCCCAGAAGTATGGCAATGTGAGTTATCTATGGATGATTCATTTATCCTGCTGACAGCTAGTCTGTCCAATGAATTAGAAACAATCACAGCTCCATGACATCTAATTATACGTTCCCTCTCTTTCTTAGAGAGGAAAGCAAGGCCTTAATATGCAATTATGCAAAAAGAAAAATGTTTTAAATATATTTGAGAGCTTTCATTTGAGTTAAAATATTTTTTCTTTTAATTTACTAGCCAGATATGCTGAATATACAAGATCTTCTGCAGAGAGTTGTAATGTTGAACACTGGAGTTGTGACATAGTATAAATATTAAATACAAATTTTGATCATTTCTGCCTCTAGCTGCAGTTTCTCCGTACGTAACGATACTTGTATTTGAGCACACAGATTTCCTCACCAGTCCATGCCCCTGCATTCTCTTTCCTGAGTGTGGGGTGCATTGTTCCCTGCTCGGGAGGTTTGAGGTCCCTCAGCTCTTGGGACTGTTGACCTGGAGTCAACGTCTGGTGTCATTCGGAGAAGCATGCGATCACCACACCTCATACCCACCACCAACGATTTTAAAGGTAGTGGTGCTAAAGAGAGTTCCTAAACGTGGTTTGGAGGACAGATGGAAAGCCGAAATTGAATCTGTAGCCCATAACCCCTCCAACAGAGGGGAAAGCCCTAAATAGCTTCTTTCATCACCAGCCATACTGGGACCAGCAATGTGACTCCTTGTTCACGGGTATGCTTCTGCTGTGAGAAGCCATCCTACATATCCAAGGGCTACATCTGAGAAACAGGGCTTACAAATTTGGATCTGCAAAATTGTCTTCATCTATATGAAGACAATCGGTAGAAATAAGGTGTCGCAGAAGTGGAGTGTGAAAGGGAGGATCTGCTTCTCGCAAGCTCCAGGAGGTGACTCACACAGAGCAACACTTCTCTCCAATTTGATGAGTGCTTGCTAAAGGGAGGGATTCAGACATCCCCATGAACACTTTTACCTTCTAGTACAACTTTTTGCACTGATCAAACTGATCATATTGGCCCTCATCTAGCTGAGAGCAGGGCCGGGTGTCATCTTGCTTTGTTTAGCTCCCCATTCATCCATATGGATCAAGTCCCACAAAAGCTTACATTTGCCAGCTGGCAAAAAGCCACAAAACTTATTGTTTCGCCATGCCTCCCGTCTTCGGTGAACACAATCCCTGACACCAAGGTCATCGTGCCCTTGTATGCACCACTGTCATTTCTGCCAGCAGGGCTGAGGAGCTGCGGGGTGCCCGACAGCCAGCTGTAGGAGAGAGATGTGGTGGATCTGGCTCAGAATCATAAAGCAGAGACAAGCAGGAGGCAGGCAAAGGTGCTGAGTCCTGCTCTCTGTAAGTAAAAGGGGTTTGGCTCTGGAAGAGGTGTTGAAATGATCAGTAGGGCACGTAAATTCACCTGCTATTTTCCTGTGTGCACCTATGTTTCCTGATGTCAACTTCAGGCAAAGTTCTCTGCACTGGGTTTTACTCAGGTGACGAACACAAAAAATGTCACCCACCAGTGGGCAAAGCAATGCAAACAATAGTCCAACTGCAGGAAATCGGGAAGAAAATCAGAAGGTCGTCTCAAATCTGTATATGCTTTAAACTTAATCAAATACCAGCTGCCAACTAAATGCCTTGGGGTTACTAACTGCTCAGAAACTGAAGGATAAGAGCCATGAAATTACCAAGATTCACAATTATGTTTAACGTAGCTGCTGAACCTCAGTATAATTAGTATTGACTATCTCTGCTAATCAATCTAAAGCAGATGTTGGAAATAAGAGGCTAAAACATGTAATCCTGGGTGCCGAAAGTTCATCCAAAGGTCCTATTTATGGTATGCCATTGCTTTCTTATGTGTTTTTTTTTCTTCAGCGAGAATTGAAAGATGTGGTTTAGAACCATAACTGACAAAAACCCAGTTTAATAACTATTCTGGGCTTATCTCAATGTGCATATGAGCATGCCTATTTGGAAGATTTCTGGCTCTTATGCATGCCTTTTATAACTGTTGCTGAGTTTGGCAAACGGCCACTTAAAGGCAAATATAAAAATTTACTGCAAGTGTCTCATAATTAGTTATATTACAACTTACAGTGTTACATGCTTTCAGAGCATGTTTGTTCGCAGGGTTATGGGATGCAGTCACAGAACTGTCCCTAAAAAGGATTTGATTAAAGAAGAACAGGCTCAGCTCCGGGAAAGCATTTGTTCACTTGCTTCAGCCTGCCTATAGTCACAATGGTCCTTACATATATTCTTGGAAGATCATTTTCAAAATATGGGCAGAATGAATTAAAGAATTTCAGTTGCCTTACTGGCTCTTGAAACTTAATATAGCTTTTAAAAGCAGCTGTAGCCCAAATAGAATTATTATTTCCTTGAGGTCTGAGTAAACTGTCATTGAAATTGAACTTGCAGGTAGTACCTGCACAAACACCATCTGGCAACTCTCATGATACTGAAGTGGTTAAGTTTTCAAGGAACTTGGAAGAAAAAGAAAAACTTTCCTACCCGAAAGCAAAGAACAGAAAATTATCTTTCTCTGCAAAGTTTAATACAGGAGCAAACAGGCTTCACAGTAACAATAGGACAAGGAAGTTATATCAATATTAACTTAATGCATTCCCTCTTAAAAGAGGTCATTAGCAATAGTAAGTAAATCACAGACCTTTCTGTCTGTCTGTCTGTCTCACAAATCTGGAGTGCATTTGTGAGGGAGTGGCTTCAAATGTTGACTCAAATAATTCCATTTGTGCTGAAACCTCTGAAGCCTGAAATACAGCTCCTGAATCGTCCCCAAAGCTGATTTCCAAGATTTTTTTCTACTGTGGCATAAATGGAAATGCATAAAGAAGGAAAAATCAAGTTGCCTTTGCATGCTTGTTTTCAATGGCCCAGTTAGAAAACTACAGTGAGTTTCTTGAAATTTTATAGAAAAATCACACAGAGAACCCTGTTTTTGCACATCTCAGGCTTCCTGATGCCACCAGCCGCAGAGCAGACAGGAGTCATGCTGTCCTTTTGCATCACTTATTCCATTTCCTCGTCCCTGGAGCCCCAGCCCAAGCCCTGTGCCTCCAGCTCTGCCCCAGCTCCACGCCTGCAGGCAGAAGTGGCAGCGTTTGTGCACAGGGAGCTGAGAAACACCAGAGGCAGGGGGAAATGGCGAGGATTTTGAAAGTCTTGAGAGAGTTTTAAGTGATCCCTGCACAGACACAGCAGGTTACACACGCTATGGAGTTTGGAAATCTTTTTGCAAAGTTGTATGCTCTAGCTATCCAGCTCCTAGATAGCTCTGCTGGCTTAGAAAATACCTTTTACAAAGTATTTTCCTTCATAAACTTTTTTGTTTAAGTTTTGAAAATGAATTGATTGAATGTGAAACCTTAAGGATTTGATTTTCCATCGATCATTTGACTTTGGATGCTAAATCAGCAAGGCAGCTGGAGGAACAGTTATGTAAGCAGTAACAAGACAGCTGCAGGTTATTGTTTCTTCATACTATTGCTATAAGCTCATTTGTTGTTCAGAAATCACTCTGAACCCCAACAGAAACCTTCCAAAATCTGTGTTAAAAACACGTTGAGCTGTATTCCATCACGCAGTCATCTGCTCAACACCACAAGAAGTTCCAAATACCTCCTGTGAAATCCTTTTTAAAAATAGAGTTTCCCACAAACATATAGCTTGTGGGAGTGTCAGACCAGCTGCCAGAGACTGCATCTGCCTGTTGGGGACCCAAAACTGGAGAAATACGCAAAGGTAGAGGAGCAGCTGCAGTGAGACGCCCTGCTGGACCAAGTCCTCCTGGCCACGGCTGAGGCTGAGCAGACTGAGTGACTTACTCCTTCCACTCGGAGAAGTAGTTAGGTTAGTAAGAGGCATCTTGCTGGGTTAGGTGGGCCTAGATACCCACATGGCACAGGTCTCGACTCCGAGTCCTTCCTGTGTGCTTGAGCAGTTCTAGGAGCAGCCACAGCTGATCGTGTGGCATTGAGGTTATGGCAGCAGAAGAGTTTAACCAATGCTTCCTCTACCAGGCTGTGTTTCTGCCAGCTGGACTGCTCTGAAAGCTAAAGTTCCTAATAACCAGAGAGTGTTCATGGGCCTTTACCCTTCAGCTGTGGTGGGCGAGTTCTTGGTACCTCGAGTGCCCTTCCCATCAGTGAGAGGTGGGTCCCTCCTGCAGCAGTAATAAAAGTCAGAAATAAAAGTTTCAGGAAGCACCACCTACAAACTTAAGCTGAAATAGATTCTCACCACCACGAGCTGCACATGGACAAGAGCAGCTGGAAGACTGTCCAACAGATCTCCAGGGAAGGAAACACAGCATGCCAGGTTGGGGATGTCCTTCTTGTCACATATGAATAATAATGTCAAGAACGTACCTTCAAAACACTTTCTAAAATACAGAAGAAACATATAAACAGCTCACGTCTCAACACAGTATTACACTGTGAGTTAGTTACATGAAGCTCTTCCTAATCGTTTGTTTCATAACCTGTGTGGGACAATACCAGGAAAAGGCTGCACTTTTTTAACCAAGAGAAATATTTCCTGAATTTCTTTGATTGCAACCAGCTTTGCATGAACCACATGCTCACAGACCTGGCCTCTCTTCCAAACTCTCTCTTCTACGTGCGTGCCTACATTAATCCATATATATGGATTAGACTCCATATATAGGATGTGATTCAGACACCATATTTAGGTGTACACAGTGTAGGTGTTTATGGCGAGGCAGCTCTCTGTGGCACTGCTGTCATAAAGGAGATCACAGAATCAATTCAGTGCCCTAAATCATAGTTTTCCTGTGTCATTTGGGACTCTCAGGGCAGCTATTACACAGAGTTCCTGGGTAATTTGTGACCTGCTGCAGGGCAAAAGCAATGTCAGAGACCAGGCATGGAGTCCCTGGGCTAGGGGCTTGATTTGGTTGCTCACCCATGGGCATCTATCACTGCTTGAGATGCCTTAGGATGTCCAAGGTGTGCACAAGGCTGGAAGACATGGCACAGAGCCTCTGAGAGCTGTGCCCTACTGAAATGGCAGTTAAATGTGTCGTGGCCACCTCAGCTGGCTCTAAGTCCATAACTGGGACTGAAAAATACTGCTTTGTGTCCACTTGCTGTTCCAGAGGGATTTTCCATGAGTGCCATGTCATACAAAGAGTCCTGCGGGGATGGACCATCTCAGGCTGTATCAGGAGTCCATGTCCAGGCAGCTGAATCCCAGCGTGTATAATGACACCCTCACCAACAAACTCACACAAAGACACTCACGTTGTAGACCCCTGGCAGTAGAGGCCTGAACTGAGACCTTCAACTCCATCTCTGGAGACTGCCATGCTGTAACAATTCAGACTATGGGCTGTTCCCTTACGTTGGGCCTACGTCAGGGCCTTGGTCTCAACCCGTCCCCACTACTGAGAGAAGATCAAACCTACTGCCTTGGTGCTGAGCAAATCTACCCTCAGGGAAAACACCTGTCAGCACATTCACAGAAGGACTTTGCTATTTCAAGTCCCCCCCGGCTCCCAGGATCACAGAGCCATATGGAGAGGACCCAGTGGACGAAAGGTGATGAACACCTGGTTCATCAGGTGGAGGTTTCAGAGTGCTGCTCTCTGGTGTGCAGAAAGCATCCTCAGATGGAGTCCTCCTTTCTTCTGCATCTGCTTGATGTGCCCATGGTAGCTGACTTTTTATTTCTGTACGATACCTAACGTATCCCGTTTTTACCTTGGGGACTGTGATTTGCAGTGCAGGTTGTCTTCCAGGCCATGCTGAATTATATCAGAGTTCCAAGGCAAGTTTGGCAACTGCTAATAGTGGCTGGCTATTTTTTGGTGTTTTTTTTTTTTTTTTTTTTTTTCTGTTTCTTTTTTTTTTTTTCCCTGTTCTTCTATCAGTTCAGATCTGTCCTATTTAAACTCTATTTTAAATATATAGCTTTTAGGCTAGCAGCAATTTTCACTCCATTCTGGGGTTATATTTTAGCTGCTTATAAAAAGAGCTTTTCAGTTACATTGCTTCCACTTTGTGTGTTTTGTTGTTGTTTATTTTTTTTCCTAAAACTGTGGTATAATTATTTGACCCTACACCTGTATCTCTTTTTCATGGTGTGAAATTCCCTCAGCAGGAGGACTGCATTCCCATTTAAACTCTTTGTTCAAAGGGGATTTTTTTTTCACATATCCAGTAATACCTATTTCTGAAATCTGCATATGAGCAGTTCAGCAGGTATCACTCTTCCTGGTGGCTCTGCCCCTCAGTCTCTGCTATTTATCTGAGTGCTGCCAGATTTGCAGTGCTCTAATTCACAAAGCCAAATTCAGTGACCCCAATGCCTGAAAGTGGCTGAGGTAAGAGTAGTAGGGGGAGCAGAATTTGGCACTTTCAGCACCAGTAGCAGTAAGCAGAGAAAAAAAAAAAAAAAAAAAAAAAAAGCATTACTTTCTCAGTGTTATCTCAGCTGAACCCACACAGGCTATTGCCCTATGTGGAGCTAATTTTGACTGAATACCATTGTTTTAAAAAAACAATTGGGAGAAAAAAAAAAAAAAAGATAATCAAGGAAAAACGTACAGTAGATTTTCCAAAGCAGCTGCCAAAACTGTCACACATATATGCACACAGACGAAAAAATAGTGCAGTAGTGATGCTAGATCCTCTCACAAGCCATTTTTAGCCGCTTGCTAAGTGATGACATTCCCAAAGGAAGGAGGTGTACTCTGTAGTATACATTGTCTATCAGCAAAGTATGAAATATGTGAATATGTCACGCAAAATTGACTTGGCAAAACCAAAAGTGAAGGTCTTGCTTACTTTCCATTTCACAGGTATCTCTGATGTAAGCACAGTCATTCTAGCTTCGTTACAGCTACAGCTTTACAGTAACAAGGGGGCCACGTACACAGACACTTTTCAGTGTTATACATAAGAAAGAAAACATCTGCAACCTATTGTGCTGTCATACATACTAGAGCAGTGTCTTCATAAAATATTTTCCCTAAAACATTTTAAAACTACTTGATTTTTGACTGCCAGAAATATGAGCTCCCATCTTTTGTTGCTAGAATTCTTTGGAAGGTTGCTGTGCGATGGAGCAGAACAGCTGATGGAAAATCTGGCCTGTTTTACAGTGGGGTTTGGTGGTTGAGCATTAGAAAAGGGAGCTTTTCTAATTTTTCTTTTTCTTTTTCTTTTTCTTTTTCTTTTTCTTTTTCTTTTTCTTTTTCTTTTCTCTTCTCTTCTCTTCTCTTCTCTTCTCTTCTCTTCTCTTCTCTTCTCTTCTCTTCTCTTCTCTTCTCTTCTCTTCTCTTCTCTTTCTCTTTCTCTTCTCTTCTCTTTCTCTTCTCTTCTCTTCTCTTCTCTTCTCTTCTCTTCTCTTCTCTTCTCTTCTCTTCTCTTCTCTTCTCTTCTCTTCTCTTCTCTTCTCTTCTCTTCTCTTCTCTTCTCTTCTCTTCTCTTCTCTTCTCTTCTCTTCTCTTGTCTCCATTTTCTTTTTAATTCTCTTCTCATTTTTCCTTTCCTTTCCTTTCCTTTCCTTTCCTTTCCTTTCCTTTCCTTTCCTTTCCTTTCCTTTCCTTTCCTTTCCTTTCCTTTCCTTTCCTTTCCTTTCCTTTCCTTTCCTTTCCTTTCCTTTCCTTTCCTTTCCTTCCCTTTCCTTCCCTTTCCTTCCCTTTCCCTTTCCCTTTCTTTTCTTTTCTTTTCTTTTCTTTTCTTTTCTTTTCTTTTCTTTTCTTTTCTTTTCTTTTCTTTTCTTTTCTTTTCTTTTCTTTTCTTTTCTTTTCTTTTCTTTTCTTTTCTTTTCTTTTCTTTTCTTTTCTTTTCTTTTCTTTTCTTTTCTTTTCTTCCTTCCTATAAAGTGCATGAGTACATTAGCTTGAGTATAAGAATCCCAGCACAGCTGAGGCTGGCAGGGCCCTCTGGAAGCCCCCTGCCCCAGCCCCCTGCCCCAGCAGGGCCACCCAGAGCAGGGTGCCCAGCACCACTGCCAGGCGGCTTCTGAAGGCCTCCACGAGGAGACCCCACGGCCTCTCTGGGCAGCCTGTGCCAGTGCTCGGCCACCCGCACAGCACACAAGGGCGGCCTGGGGCTCAGAGCCTGTGCCCACTGCCTCCTGTCCTGGCACTGGGCAGTAGGGTTTCTGAGAAATTTCAGCCATCTAGCAGTGCTCGGAAATTTTGCCTCATGTACCATGAAATAGGATAAGTTTGTGTCCTGATGATGTTTCACTAGCAAAAGAAAAGAAAAATTGGAAATTTATGTGGCTGACACTTCACAGATGATTGCAACTATTTTTTAGCTTTATGATTGAGTTACTTTTTCCAAAATCAGCACTAATCATAACACAGCCTAGTCAGAATTGCCTCTAGAGTACTGTAAGTATTACTATCTAATGGCCTGCAAGGAAAGAAAGAGCCCAAGAGCTGAAAACTCAACACAAAGTGCCACTCACAGCTATAGCAGTCAGCTTCAAAGGGATAACAATTGTTAAAAAGCATATCTGGGCCACTGGAAAAAAGCACATAAGATGTTTGCCACCATTCCAAGGCTAATGCAAGAAGAAGATTTTTTTTTCTATTTATTTTTTTTTTAGTCATACTGCACAGAGTATTTTTGGTTGATGCATAACGATGCTCCCCCTTTCGCTATTTCCTTTCTCAATAATCTCCGTCATTTGATTTGCTATTCACTTTTCACTGATGTTTTCAAAGAGCTAAATGCAGAGACTGCAGGATCTCTTTCCCAGCGGTAATAGGTAATTAAGAACCTATCTCTGTGCATGTATAGGTAGGATTATTTTTCTCCAATGCATTAGTTTGCATTCCTTAATGTAATCCAATTTGAACTCATTACCGGCCTTCTTTTTCAGCTCATGGCTCCTGCTTCTTGTGTGCACATCTGTCTTTCTCTCCTTCTCCAGACACAACTGAATAATGTTGGCTTTGACACAACTTCCTAGCATGGATGTTTAAAATCTCGGTTTCTTTCCAGCAAAGCTGGGCCTTCAGCTGCTACAAATTCCACTGCCAGGTTTCTGCCCCGTGCTACCACCAACAGCTTTAGGGACTGGAGTGGGGTCACCGTGAAGAGTGCCACCATCAATGGGGCACTTGTTCAGCTTCTGCTTGCACCAGGCGATCCCGTTCAGCTGTCTTGGTCATCTTCAT
The DNA here is from genome assembly GCF_965140915.1 of Aythya marila. NCBI lineage: Eukaryota > Metazoa > Chordata > Aves > Anseriformes > Anatidae > Aythya > Aythya marila. The sequence continues at coordinate 103,885,376 of NC_139043.1, read as the reverse complement.
TTACTGCAGGGCTATCAAATTTGGGTATCAAATCGCTGATGAAAGATGGAAGTGCTTCGGAGGGGCTAGCACTGGAACCAGTACCACCAAGCTCCTGGGAGAGCTCAGTTCTTGAATCCTCTGGGCCTCCTCTGAGGAAATGATGCACATTTCTAGCTGCTGCACATTGTTTATTGGTCCAGGCAGCTGTGATCAACTTCTCACTCTCTCCTGAAAACTTTGTATAAAAAGGGAATTCTGGTCTCTTCTCAATATCTCCAGTCATTATCAGAAGTAATGAAAAGTGCTGTTTTCCTCTCTGAATGATCATAAACTGGTCATCTCAGGAGATAATCTAAGGTAGAAATTCATTGTAACGGTCATAGCAATCGAATTCTACATTCTTTCACTTAGCAGTAACTTAAATAATGTACCATCGACGAGAAAGACTGAATTTTCACCCTTTGTTCAGGGTTTGGTTCAACTAGCAAGATTTTCTGAGCTTGCACACAGGAAAAGGTGCAGGGTATTATTCTTATGAGCAAAACGTTTATTATAGCAGGCAATAGGGGGAATAAATTTAAATCTGTGTTTTACATTTGTAGGACCAGGCCTTTGGATTACAGATTTTGAAGTAATTTGCTAAATTCTCCCAACCTTAGACACAATGCTATTGTGAGGTTGTAAAAAGGCTTCTGAAAGCAGTGTGAAAAGACATTTGATAGCAAGCTCTCTCTGTCTGTGAGGGGGGCTTTCTTGGGAGTCTAAATCACGATGCTTGTGGGAATAGCTAAATTTTTAATAGTTTAACTCTCAGGCAGAGTTCAGAGTGGGCTGAGGTCAGGATGTATAGAGGCAATGTAACTGCTTACATGGAAGTCAATCGAATTAGAGCTCAATACCTTTAAAATGGCTAAATTATGGATATTATTGGGATATCTTGTGCTGACTGACAATCAGCAAGAGCTTTAATGGTGGAAAATAAGTATTACTCTACATAATTAATATATTCACCTTGCCACTACAGTGGGAGAGATGGTGTTTGCTACTTGTGAAACTGTATGGAAGGAGAGCAATGCAGGTTTTCTTTCTCCTTTTCTTTTTCTTTTTGACAAGTTTGTGCCATTCTGATTTAAATTCTGAAATAAGTCAGAGCAATTTTTTTCTGTATCCAAGTGAGAGCTTCTCTGCTGCTCCAGTAGCCAAGAAATGCAAGCAATTGTAAATTTCCATACAACGCTGAATCCAAAAGCGACAGTTCAGACTTTCCATAGCACCTGTCAGGAAAGCAGTCACATCCACTGACTTCAACAGACGGAAAGCTGTAAAACCAAGTGCTTTAGCTATTGACTTCAGTAAGAAAAGCAATAAGCCAAGTTTGAGAGTTTTTGACAGTCTCATCTAGAAAGGATGAAATACCAAGGAAAGAAGAGCTGTTTGGAAAGACAGAAGTACTTCAAAACACTCTGGGGAACTGGATGTAAAAGCTGAAGAAAGATTAAAGCAGTATAAGAGGAAAAATATCCATTTTAATTACACAAGAATTATAAACCAACAATGTTAACATACTGTTAAAGTGATCAGAGTATGGTGAAAGCCCATTGCCTGGGATGCTCAAGGCGAAATTAGAGCACTTAGGGGTACAGCATGGGGAACCATCTCATGCTAGCAGAGACATGTCATCGTAGGCTTTCCTGTCTAGCCTATTCATCCCTGAGCGTAGACCCAAATACTGCATCTTGATTTTTAGGCATTGTCTCCAGTAAAGATGGGTTTTAATTTGGAAAATTTTCACTACCTTTTTTTTTATTTATTTTATTTTCCTGTTGGCTTAGATTACAGCCATAACCTTCCAGTGAAATAAGAGTAGAAAAAAAAGAAGACATAACAGGTCTCATTTTCTGCCCTCTCTAAACCTGATCTGTTTTTAATTCTCTCTATATTTCTCCCTTTTTCTAAATGATGAGGCTAACAAGCCTCGTGATTGTTTTCTAAAGACATGATACGTTTTGATAGCCATATGTGTACAGCAAGCACCTGGCTTTATGCCCAGTTGGTCAAGATAATGCATGTTAAAATTGCTTCACTATTGCTTCATTTGACACGTTGGATTTTGACCAGTTTTCAGCTGTAGATCTTTTTAAAGACTGTGGAAATAAGATAGTAAAAATATCTGAAATAAAATCATCGCTGCTTTAGATTTTGTTATCTTCTTTTCTCTCTCATCACCATCTTTTTTTAGACATTTAAATGAAACAATATAGCACAGTTACCAAATAAGAAAAATAAAATGAGTGACCTTCACAGTTTTGAACAGCTCTTTGATTATCTTTCTCCATTTCTCTAACTTTCATTTTCTTGTATAATTCCATCATTTCCTTTTTGCCGTGATGCACCACAAATGGCAGATGATAAATTGCAGTAGAAATGTTGCAAACAACAGATACTATAGTTATATTATGATAATATATCCCAGACGAGATCCTTGTTATTTCAGTAAGGAGACAAAGAATCCAAGGGGCATGGAAATGAACTGCTCTCTGATTTCTGAAGGTGGCCCATCCATCTCCAGGGAAAAAAAAAAGTAATTGACTGAGTGATTTTGGACAGTTTGACTTGCACGTAATTTGTCCCAATAGACAGAGGATTTCAAACTTCAGGAATGTGATCATTAATAAATGTGACTATTAATAGGCACCAAATTCTTCACTCAGAGCTGCTTTTAAAATGTGAAAAGTGACCTGAAGCATTTATCTGAACATTTTGGTTCTCCCCAGCCCAAATCCTTTGGTGAAGAAAGGAATCAACATGCCAGTTGTTTCGACTGCAGGCTGAGATGTGATGGCAAGCTTGCATGTCATCAATTCTACATGTGGAACAGATGAGGATGAATGTAAAGATGTCTGCTACATTTCTACGACAAGTTGCAAAAGCCCAACAGGGCATCCAGAAGAGGCAAGGTTAATGCCAGGTATCTGAATTTTCATGAATACTTCCTAGAAAAATGAAAGCAGGACAATGCCCAGAGGTCTTTATGTTGAGATTAAACTCAAGTCAAAACAAGAACGGAAAACAAACTTGTTCTCTTGTCTGAATTCCTTGAAGGGCTCAGTGTATAAGGTGCCAGAGTATGGTTAACATACCTAGGTCATATCATGTCCCTTGAAGGAGGAGGTGTAGACTAGCTTAAAGAAAAACTCAACTTACTGACAGCAGCAGCCTGTCATCAGCACAGCAAGCTGCAGAGTGAACACCCATCCACTGCCCATCTCTCCAGGACTTCATTAACTTCCAATTGCCTTCAGCAAACCATCCTCTCCTTCCTCATGGCAAGATAAGTTATGGCTTAACTTGTACTTACGGTTTTTCAATTAAGCAAGTGATGTCACACAGATGAAACCGAGAGCAAGATTTGATCCCTTTACTTGGTACATGTTTTGACTTTCATGTATCTATAAGCCGGGACATTTCCTAATAACAGTGCGTTCAAATCAAGTCTAGGATAGTAGATTTTTAATTAGGATCGGAGGGGCTCAGAAAGCATACCGGTGGTGGTTTTACCCTTCTGGGCAGCTGAACCCCACCACAGCCACTCTCTCACTCCCCCTCCTCAAAGGAAAAGGGGGAGAAAATACAATGGAAAGGGCTCATGGGCTGAGGTAAGGACAGGGAGATCACTCAACAATTATTGTCATGGGCAAAACAGACTCAGCATAGGGAGATTAATATTTATTACCTGTTGCTAACGGACTAGAGGAGTGAGAGACTAAAAGCAAACTACAGACACCTTCCCCCCTACTTCAACTCCTTCCCCCAAGCAGCGCAGGGGAACAGGGAATGGGGGCTGCGGTCAGTCCCTGATGCTTCACCTCCGCTGCTCCTTCACGGTCCCTCTCTGCCCCTGCTCCCCATGGGGTCCCTCCCACGGGATGCTGGCCTTCCCCAGCTGAGCCTGCAGGCACTGCCCACAGGCAGCAGCTCTTCAAGCACTGCTCCCACACAGCTCTGTCCCACGGGGTCCATCCCCCAGGAGCAAACTGCTCCAGCACGGGTCCCCCACGGGTGGGCGGCAGCTCCCCCCAGATCCCTGCTCCTGTGTGGGCTCCTCTCCACGGGCTGCAGCTCCGGCCCGGGGCCTGCTCCTGCGGGGCCTCTCCATGGGCCGCAGCCTCCTCCAGGCCACCTCCACCTGCTCCACCGGGATCTCCTCCAGGGGCTGCAGCATGGAGATCTGCTCCATGTGGGACCCATGGGCTGCAGGGGGACAGCCTGCCCCCCCAGGGGCCTCTCCACAGGCTGCAGGGGAACTGCTGCTGCCTGCCTGCAGCACCTCCTGCCCTTCTGCTGCACTGCCCTTGATGCCTCAGGGCTGGTTCTCTCACATTTTCTCACTCCTCTCTTCCAGCTGCTGTTGCACTTCAGTTTTCTCCCTTTCCTAAATCTGCTCTCCCAGAGGCCCACCCAGCATCACTCCCTGGCTAGGCTCTGGCCAGCAGTGTGTCCCTTTGGAGCCGGTTGGAGCTGGCTCTGATCTCACATGGGGCAGCTGCTGGGCTCTGCTCACAGAGGCCACCCCTGCAGTTCCCCTGCTAGCAAAACTGTGCCATGTGAAGCCATACATCTTGATATCTCTAAGTCCTGGATTTCTGCTCAGAAAACTGGCATACTAATTTCGGAATAGAGCAGTAACAGAATTAAGAAAAGTCAGAGAGGATCTGGGGGCAGCACTGAGTTCTGAGGCACTCCTGTGAGATTTGTGCACCACGGGTCAAAAACAATTATTTTGAAATGCATTAGGAAAATCACTTGTGAGAACCAAGGAAGCAAATCATTCATTTAGCTCCTTGATCACAACTTTAACCATGTACCTATTTCCAAGGTGAGCCACAACACCTCCTTTCCATATTACAGGCTTACATCCTAATTTCTCCTCTCATATGTATGCACTTTACACCTGTATAAAATTTGGCAGAGCCTTTTACAATTACAGCAGAAGAAATAAGTGGCTAATCAGACCTCATATCTGAGATTACCATACCATGACCAAGGGATTAGCTGGGCATCTGCCCTGTGGGTTTATAATTCAAGGTGATGGAAGTAGTTCAGCTCCTAGCCTCACTTTAGGATGGCACTTCAGCTTTTGCCCTGCACATAAGTCTTAATTGTTCAGGCAGAAGGAAGAATCAATTCTTATGTTCCCTGCACGCTGGCAGCCTGAATTGTAACCTGCAGCCCAAGGATAAAATCTCGTCTAGGTCAATTTTATTCAAGATGAAAACCTGAGGACTTTCGCTTTAAAAAAAAATGTAGGGGAATTAAGCTAATACGTAACAGGATGGAATGCTTAACAATTTTTGGCTAATTTCTCAGCACTAACAACTTCATCAAAAACATGTTCCACATGTAAAACCCTTGAAGGAGAAAGGCAGTGAAGGGGGCTGGGGGAGAATTAGAAACCCAAGGACAACACCCTGCCTTCTTCCTCCTCTGCCAGCTCTCTCATTCCCCATCCCGTCTCATGTTGTGATGATGGTTATTGAGGCTGCAGGCCCATAAACTCTGCACTGCTGCAGCATGCTACAGTTAATCTGCTGGTCGCTTAGGGACCAGTTTTGTCCTTGTTTCAGGCTGTGCAGGAGGCAGGCTTCCCACTTCATGGGTTGCAGGTGATAAATGAGTACGGCCACCTCTTCTCCAGAGAACTCAGTGTATTTCTCTTTTTCTTTGCACATGTTCTCACTCTGTGAGACGAATAAAATGACTATGGAGTGATCAGCTCCTGAATCCACTTTGAAAACACACTGATGAATCTCTGAACAAAAAAATGCAGACTTAACAGTTGTTATAATCAACAGTGTCATGTAAGGGTTTCACAATGTCAATGACAGCCTAAGAAGTTACTAATAACAACAGATTGATGTTCCACATCAGATACCCCTAAATAATTTCGGTGACACTTATACTCTGCTTTACAAAGCAAAATAAGATTACTGTCCCTCCAGCGAGGAAGGACCAGGACCTTATGGTATTTAGGCATCCTATTCAGACTCACTACAGTATGCTGATACTTCATCAGGTTATGGTTGCACCCAAACACATGATGCCTGTTTCCGGGAGCAAGCTTTGCAATGTGAATGTGGACTTTTCTCTCTTTCTCTCTCCCCTGTACATGTGTACATCCCAACCATTAAGAAATTTAGTCTACCTCCCTAGACCAGACTGAGGAGAATGAAGGAGCACTGGTTCTGAGATACGACTTGGAAGAAGGCAGTAGGATGGACAAAATATCTAAGAATCAGGAGCAGCAGATGAGATTGGAAAAAATAAAAATAATATTATTTTTTTTTAATAATAAGAATAAGATGCAGATTCACTTTTAGTGAGGTATAGTAAGACAGGAAAGGGGTTGGAGATAAGGAGATAACAAATAAGGTCAAGAATAAATGTCTAAGATGAGAAAGAGGAAAACATGACCCTGTTGCAAGGGAAGAAAGCCAGGCAACCAAAAAGTAGGGGGAAAAGTAAGAAAGTCTGAGTACAGATAGAAAACAGGTATTTCATGGAACTATCTGTTTTTTACATATATATAAGAAAAATACCCTGTGATGAGATCATTCTAGTCCTAATGTACATACTAGACATGATAAATGAATCCTACTCTAAGCCTTCTTTCACTTGCCAGAGCCAATTTGGTCATTAAGTCCATAACAAATCCATGGACTTCCCTCAATTTTACCCCCAAAACAAGGGAAGTGCTCACTGTTTTTAAATGGTATATTTTCCCTTAAGAGGAAGCCAATACCTGCTGCTAACTCAGATGCCAGATGGTGCGTTCAGATTTATTTAGACATGACCCACTTCACAGGAGGGAGTGTTGCCCATATAAGATGATACCTGCTAAAGGATCAAACTTCATCAGACTGATAAGGCTGAATGCAAAGCGATGCGAGGCCCAGCATCATGTACTGCAGGTGATTCATCAAATTAGCAGCTCAACTGGATGCGTCAGGAATCAAAATGACTTCAAATCAGCATTTTTTTTTCCAGATTAGGTATTAATAATTTTTCTAAGTGAATAAACTGCAAATGCATTTTTCTAGACTAGATTAGGGAAAAAAGGATTGCAGAACCAGAGTGGAAGAAAAAAGCCTCAGTTTGTTGTGTTTTTTTTTTAAATACATTTCTAGCCTTGGCCTTTCAGAGTGACATTTTACTCTCCAGAAGCATAAAAAACATTTGCTATGAATCTCTAAAAGGGGACTGTTGCTACTCCGCCTAAAAAAGACACTGTACAGACTGCCTTTGAAACTTCTTGGTCCCATTTCTTGGCCAAAAAAGTGGTAAATGAGCCAGCCTTCCCTTGGCAAAAAGTTTAGGCTGGCATGTAGTATTTCATGCACACAATGAATAACCCAGGAATCCACACCATGTCTCTCACATAGCTGTGTGAAAAGATGTCCGTGCGAAATTTTGCTCAGCAAGAGAGATATATTTGTTTATTCACAGAAATAAAACATAAATAACAACTTATCACCATTTTATGCCAGAAGGTTGTGTACAGAGACTTGGGTTTGCTCTTCCTGCATGCCGAGTTCCCTTGGGACCCTCTGAGCTTGGTTTTCCTTTGTTTTGTTAGGTGGCTCCAGATGTACAAAGTGCCATAGATGCTCAGGCTCATCTAGCAAAGGTTCCTGTTTGCCACTCCAGCCTGCAAAAATGATAGCTTATGTAGAGGGATCTTTCTTCTAGTGTATCCCCTTCACTTTGCAACTTGTGGGATTTAGGATGTAATGATTTAGTGTCTCCAGTACATGTTTCTAAATCCTTTTAGACATTTAAACTTTGGACTGCATGACATTCTAGAAAAAATTGAGTTAATGATTTAGTTATGCCCTCCATGAAAAGAGAACTTGCTTTTTTTTTTTTTTCTCTTAAACCCAATTCCCAGTAATTTCACTGAGCATTCTGTTGTTTTCATACTGTGGGAAATAATTAATTGCCACTCCTTAATCATCTTCTCTGCACCACTTATGATATTATACAATTCATCACATCTCCCTGTTCCCTCCCACAGTTTGTTTTCCAAGTTGAAGAGCTACTTGCTCTTCACTGGGAAGTCATTTCACTTTTCAGGTCAATCTTGCCTTTCTTCTCAGCATCCTTCCTAGCTCAAGTGCAACCTTTGTGAGGTGAATGACAAGAATTCCATGAAATGTGCATTTGTGAAAGCAGAATATTAATTCTTAACATTTGTTCCCTGCTTTTCAATATTAATCCCTGAGACATCTTCTGACTTAGATCATGACAGCTTTACATGCCTTTCATAAGGAATCTTTTTAAAAGATTTTTGAAAATCCGTATGTATGTACAACTGTAATCATCTGCTCATTGACACTTTCAAAAGACTGTAATAAAATTGTGAATAAGAACAAATCAGTGCTGAGTTTTCCCCTATAGCTCATATTTACACTTCACTCACTGATTTTAGTCTCCATTATAGTTTCTACAAATTTGTTTGGCACCCAAGTCAGATTTACTGGCCTCAGAACAAACTCCGTAGTTCTTTTAAAGACTAGTGTAGCATCTGCTTTTATTTTTAATATATAGAAAGGCCTTCAGTATTCTGGATGCAAGTGGCTTTGTACTTGTTTAAATGTGTCCAGATTTGAGGATATAGATAATGAATTAACCAGTAAGATACTGTACTCTTCATGACTGGAAAAAAGTTTCAGATAGACCCTTACCAAGCAATGATTTTCCGTCAACCATCCATTCTTCTTCCACTCCTCCTCAGTTCCCTTTCTCTTGGGTCTCAGACTTCGTCCTCAATGGAAGAATAGTATCTGTAGGGTGACACCAGTGTGCATGGGGATTTATTTTCCCTTTAGCTGAGTAATTCTCGTCTTGGAGGGAGACTGCAAGCAGTTCTTTCCACCAGAACCTGAATGCAAGTGCCATTCTTCTCCAATGGAAACTGATGGGAATAATGTGGGGTACAGTCTTAATGTGAACACACTAAGATGCCATGTCATCATTGCTGCATTCACAAAAACCTCTCAGAACAAAAATCATTATACAAAAGAAAAAATATAAATGTATATTACAAAAGTCTGATTCTAAAAGCAAAGGACTGTGTGACCTATTGATTAATTAAGAGATGCCTCCAGGCTACTAGCAAGTAGGTACAAATTATGTATTCCTACTCCACAGTCCTTATTCAGAGAAAAACATACACAAGTGTCTAAGCTTGAGACATCTCACAGAATTTCCTACACATAATTTTGAAAGTCTCTTCATCCACATTGTGCAATGCTTTGCCTTCTGACCAAGCTCTCGTATCTCAGGCAAATCTAACAAAAATGATAAGTTTTCATACAGAAGCCTTCTGACTTTGTACAGAAGCTCTTCTGCCCCTCTATTTTATGTAGCTTAGACGTTTTTCATGCTCTCCTACTGATACTAGGTTTTACAGTGTGAAACATGAATCAGCACACGTTGCTGGAAGGATGTAGTCCCAGAGGTGTAGCATGAGGTCTCTCCTGGTCCAAGCTCACCCCTGTAGGAAGAGGGAAGCTGCAGTGTGAAACCTGTGGATGGAGCATAGCCACTTGGGGTGGGCAGAGCCTAGAGCTCCCAGTGCTAACTCATTCAGCCCAGCAAGCAAAGCAATTCAACTGGCTACAGATGGCTGGCTGAAGTTACACTGAATTTGGCATGACAAGAAACTGATGTAGGCCTGCTGATTTCCCTATAAAATTTGACAACAGAGTAGCAGCACTCAGATGCACTTTTTGAACAGAGCAACCTGTTGTTATGGCACAGTGAGAGGATGAAAACGCTAAAGATGCTCTTCTGGTAGTAGGACTCATGTATGTATAGATAAAGCACAGTTAGTTTTTACAGAATATTCTCTCATCTGACTGAAATGCAAATATCATATAGTCCCTGAGACCATTAACTGCAGAGTTATGTAACAGTAGAAACTGTTTTTCAGGAAAAATGATAATTGCAGTCTATTATTAGCCACAAAAACATTTTTCAGTGTTATGATTCATGCTTCTCATCAAACTAAGTGCTGTGAAATGTATTTCCTGAAAGCAATACCCTTACCCCTGCCCAATGCAGTGGTTGCTCTAGTATCGATACATGATGGCTTTCCAAGGTCTTGTTATGAAATAAAATGGGCACGTGTGAAAGACCTGGAATGGTACCACATTTTGTTTGGACTTCAGTGGATGGCTGATGCTGCTATAGCAACAAAATCTCTGGAGTGTTTGAATTTGAAGCCACTGCAGTTGAACCCCCCCTGTTGTGATGGAAAACAGCTGTATTGCTAGCCTGCATTCACCATAATTTTTGCCACTGCAATTGCCCATGGCACAGCCCATGTTTATGTCATTAGAAGCTGCATTTCCCTTGGCTTTTATATGCAGACTCGTGCTGCTGCAATCCTTCCTCCCATCTGACCCCAAATTTTACTTATATAATAAGTCATATAATAATAATAAAATATTATTTATTTGTGAAGTATAATCATTGGGCACATAAATATACATATATATGTTATCGTATCTTGTTGTATATATTTATATGTATATATTGCATACCCAGTCACAAACTAGGGGCAGTAAAATGTACCTTTTGCCAGACAGGTAGTTCCTTTCTTCCAGGGCTTAGCAGAGATCTGGCATAGGAGATTGCCTCTCTGCTTAGAAGTTGTAATGCTTGGAAGTTTTATAGATGAGATATTTTAAATTTCTGCCCTTTCCAGCATTAAACTAGTTTTTGCAACATCATGCCTCAGATGCTCATTTTTTTCACACTTTTTAAAGTACTAATTATCCTTTTCACATGCTGGTCTTTTGTGTACACTCAATCTTCACAGTAATTGCAGATTTCAATTTAGTGAGCAAATACTATTACAACAATATGAAGCAAGTGTGTTCATTTTGGATCCCTTTAATTTGCTGGGTACACTTCCTGAGTAACACTTTTCCTTTCCTTTCCTTTCCTTTCCTTTCCTTTCCTTTCCTTTCCTTTCCTTTCCTTTCCTTTCCTTTCCTTTCCTTTCCTTTCCTTTCCTTTCCTTTCCTTTCCTTTCCTTTCCTTTCCTTTCCTTTCCTTTCCTTTCCTTTCCTTTCCTTTCCTTTCCTTTCTTTCCCAAGTAATATCATATTTGCTCTCTTTATCCCCAGCCATTGCTGCTCTAAACTTGGCTCTTCCTGCTCTCAGGCTGCTTATGTCACTCTGGTGGAATAAAGGCTCTATCTAAAGGTAAGTTGTATTTGCATCTGTGTTTATGTCTTTTTTATATACAGTAATTGTGTTGGATATCTTCAGGATGAAAGAGAATCAGGTGTTCCAGTGTATTTTCCAGCACTTCTGCAATTTACAGTTGTTCAGTCAGAAATGGTGCATTATGGAGGCGCTGCTGCCTATTAACATATTTCCGGTGGGAATCCATTAGAGAAATTTTATGTTCCATTAGTGAAATTTCCATTAGTGAAATTAGTTATGTTGCCAACACAGCTATCTAGCATGTGTTGGATCAACACTCCGCTCCCTCCCCGCCTCATAGCAGGCACAAAATTCATAGCACTGCTACCACAGGGAAATAAAATTGGAGTATTTTTGGATCTAGAGTCGCTGCTATAGAGCAAAGACTTGCCTGTGAAAGGGAAAGCATCCGTACAGCTATAGGAAATCGTTACACTGCTACTACTGAAGCAGTGTGACAACTTATGTAGGTAGCTTCTCTTAGGATTTAGAACGTCTCTTTTCAGTTTTGCATATGTCTCTTCAAAACCATTTTAAGCCAAAAATGAAAAAGCATTTAAAATCACATAGAGCTTCACAAGGGGACTAAAATTAGCATACTCTCAGTGATATAATTAAACCAGGAGACATGATAAACTTCCCCAGAGAAAAACATCCTTAAATAAGCTCTTTAGTTCCGTAATAGAGGTTTTTCTCCCCCATTAACAACAAGAAAATATGTGTGTAAAACACAAAAGCACTGTCATATAAGCCATTGATAGTCATGGTGCAACATGTTAAAACCAGCAGTGTAGTGTATCTGCATGTGTTATCAAGCCAATCCTGAATAAAAGCATCTCAGAGGAACATTAACCCCCTACCTACTTATTGGGGATTTTTATTTCAGTTCTGACAGCGAGACCCTAATAGTGTTTGGGGAGCACTGTGGCTGCTGCCTTTTCCCTACCCAGCACCGAAGATTCCTTGGCCTCAGTGTGATACTGTGGAAAATAGACTGTGAAGTGCAACCCACACTCAGGTTTTTAAAAATAAACACCTTCATGTCTTGTGACTGGAGGCTGGCACAGGATGCTCTATTGCTCTCAATAAACTTTCCATTGCCTCTAAAGATTAACCAGCTTGGGAGCTTTTAATATATTATCATCATTACATTTGCCTTTGGTAAATTTACTTAAAATGTCTTTCCAGAGGAATAAATTGCAGCATAGCAAGGGAGATGAGAAATTGCTATTCACAAGCTACTGCCTTGCAAAGGTTAGCTTATAAAAATGTCTGCTGACTTAGGCAGGATTCTTCATTCTCATTTTGGAGAATGAAGATTTGGTTACATTAAGATTTCTTACTCATCCAGGAGTGTCCTCACATATATAGAAAAAAGAGGAACTGCTGAGCTCTGAAAATAAATCACTTAGCTTTGCCTGGAGAATTTTAGGAATCTCTTGGGGCTGTGAAGGTAGAGAAAGAGCTTAAAATACTTACATTTGTCTTAAGAAAAATTAGTTTTCAGTGGGTATTGGGATGCACAGGCAATACTTCATCAGAGGCATCTTCCAAGGATAGTCAGGACACAGCACTGAAGAAATGAGTCAAGATTACCAGTTCTTAGACAAACTCAAGTTATTTTGGCAAAAAGCAGATGTCCAACAACTATGCAGAGAGCTTGGCCTGCTGATGAGTGTTCTTCCTTGGAGTAAGTGGGACAAAGGATTGTGATAGCAGGCAACCAGAATTTCATGAGCCTGGCAAGTAAATGCAGTGCTGGAGCTCAGTACTCATTCTCCAGCTTTATGCAAGACATCCACTTGGTCACCTACAGAACAGAAGAAAGAAAAGACAGTAAGAGCTAACACTGAGGTACTTGCTCTCCCAGGTTTTATGGTTTCCTGACAAAACTTCACTTTCCAAAACTTAAAAAAAAAAAAAAAAATAAAAAATAAAAATGTAGAAAAGAACATTTACAGATGATAAAGTGCTTGAAGTTTTGTGGATGCACTCAGATGTTATGGGAGTCACTGACACTGACATGTCAGAATGATAAAGAAAATGTCTATGGCTTCTCCTGGGGATACAGGACTTCAAAATGAAGGCAATATGTTCCTATTATTTAGTTAACTTCACATTTTTATTATGTGGAACTGCACATCCCTAGAATTTTACACACAAATTGGTGCCTCTTAATTCTTCCTCCCAGAAGAACCAAAGCATTTACTGGGCCATGTTTTCAATAAGTTGAGCTCCGTACACATACATCTGTGCTTACACGTGCAAATCCCAAAGCTGTGCTTGCAGCTGAATGTTTTGATATCTGTTATTTGCATGAAAAAATATTGTCACTGAGGGTAAAAACATAAGTATGTTTTGTATCAAATTATAGGCCTCGGTTTCCTGGAAAGATTTGAGCATATGAATTCATATTTATATGAATAATATATCTACTGACATGTTATCTCCTTTCGGGCTCGTTCAAGTGGGAGATACGGGCTCTACTGTTGAGAAACTACTTATCATTTGCATGATAAGACACCCAAACATCATATGCTGGCCCAAAACATTGCAGTGTCATTGCACTCCCTGAATCACAAAAAGACACACTGGATTGCTTCAGGCAGCATTTGTTGCAGGGACCCATCTGCATGCTCCTCTCAAAGACCAGCTATAGATTATCTTTCTGGTCACAAGGAGGCAATAGGAAAGGAATATGCTTTGCAAATAGGCACATATTTGAAGCATAACTCTTCCTTTTGTGGACAAGTTTATATACCAGTTTACATTTTACTCAGTTCTTCCTCAGTAAAACTTGCCAGGACTCTGCAGGGTGAGGAAAATATGCACACATTTTCTTCAAAATTACAAAGTCTGGTCGTAATAATCAGTGGTTTTCTTACCTCTTTCCCATGGCAAAGACTTCTGAGAGCTTCTTTCCTAGTTATTCAGGGCAGGCAGGTTCCTTTACATGATATTTCAGCTGTTATGGATTGTAGAAAAAGTTATCTCACCTCGTTGGCTAAAGAATAAGCAAAGAGAGGTTAATTTCCCTGGCTGAACTCAACCTGTGCAAACAGTTCTTTATTTTTCCAGAAGTTTCTCCTAACACTTCTCATGAAAGAAACAATTCAAACTATTCTGACAAAGAAGGATGCCACAGGATCAGGAAGAATATCTAGGGCCTTGTCCATTTCATCCTGCACATCGTCACGAGAGAATAATTTTATAAACAAAGATTTTTCAGGATGTACTTCAGATTTACAGAGGACAGTATTGTCTCCACCCTCCTTCTATGACAGATGTTTTGAAGCTTGGAAACCCTGTTCAATGACCACTGCAGGTGTATCTTTTTCATTTCAAGACGTGATCTAATACTGAATTGGGACAGTTCCCACCTTTACCAGTCTTTCCTCAATGCAGAGGAACTCAGTCTTGACCAACTGACAGGAGGCCCTTCTCACAGCATCAGAGTAGGAGAGAGCACTGCCATCTATCGTTTGGGTTGTAACAAAATAATAATAATAATAATAATAATAATAATAACAACTTATTCTGACATTCAACATGCTTTGGGAGTTTGGGAAATTACGCATCTTCTTCAGAACACCAGCATTGTTCACAGGCTACTGTTTTGGTCTGTCATACATCAGTGACACATTCTTGAGAGGGTAAAGACCTACCCCCCACAACTCAAGAGTGTGCTTCTTTTGGGTGTTAAGTATGGTGATCTTGAACACAGGGCAGTTAAGGAAAAAAGGCCTTTCAGTGCTTTCTTCCCAATATTTGACTTAAAACATGGGGCAGTGAAGAAAAACAGGCCTTTCAGTGCTTTCTTCCTAATATTTGACTTCAGTTCTTTCTAGTATTTGACCTAGTAGCTAACTAATGAAAAATTGAGATGCATGTAATAAAAGGCATACTGCACACCAGAATTATCTACTACGTCACAGAAATTTTATTTATTAAGCATAAGTAAATGATACCTCTTGCTATCTCTTGTATGTGTCTGGAGACATCAAGCTGTGGTGGTCTTGCCTTGCTGGGCAGCTGAACTCCACCACAACTGCTCTTTCAACTCCTCTCCTCAGAAGAAGAGGGGAAGAAGAAGGTATGCTGGAAAGAAAAAAAAAAAAAAAAGAAAAAAAAAGAAAAAAAAAATAGTCCTAAGTTGTTTAATTAGGACATTCACAGATCTATAGAAAATGAATTCTCTTCCTATAGCATGTATAGCACGTACATAACAGAAAAGCTCAAAAGGTTCCCTGGCATTCATTTTAAGATGATAGGCATAATTCACACAACTACTCAGAGCAAAGTAGTCTGCTCATGCTCGTGTTGGTGTCCATTTGACTAGTACTTCATGCTACCATTTGTTTCCTAAAATTGCGCAAGCATGCTTACATTTAAAATAATTTTTATAAAAAAAGAGTTGTGTCTGCCATGTGACTGCACATCTCATCCAAAATGCAACTGTCCAAATATTGCCCAAATCAGCTCTACCAAGCCAATATGCCTTGGCTCTGTAGGTATGTATCCAGGGCTACTTCTTTCTCTACACCTCTGAGGAACGAAGATTCGCATTTACTTAGAAAACACGGAAGACATAGTTGGATATGTTGCTGCCACAGAGCTTAAAAAATGAATAAAATAACTTGTGCTTGTCCCTTCACTTCAGTGCAAAGCTCAATCGCCAGGGTTAAATTAATAATGAAGGTGGCTGTCAGCTAAGGCTCCAGTTTAGCTCTGGTCTGGTGTATTAAAATTTGGCATCCTGTGGAGATAACCACAGCCCCGAGCAATTGACATAAATGTCCACGGGGTGGCACTAAATAACAAGGCTGGGGAGCGATCCTTCCACGCACAAGATAAACCCTGTACCAGAAGCTAGCCAGCTCTGCTGCTTTAAAAGGTTTTAGGATGCTATTGGCATATTTGTGCATCCTCTGATGAATGTTCTGAATTTTAGCTGTGTGTCTTCTATCGATTTGGCCTTTAAAATTCACAGGTGCGGCACTACTACTTTTGTTGCTATGCCAAAAATCACAAGATGGAGAGCGAAGCTGTGACAAAGCAAGATATTGACTCTTAGAAACCCGCAGTTCGCTCAGTGTGACCATTTATCTCACGTTAAAGCCTGCTATTTGCTTCATCCTTTCCTTTTATAATAACGAGGCAGGCTGAGTCAATCAGCCAGGTCTTCACCAATAAGCTCTTAAGGTGGTTGTTGACTAAACCTTGTTTTAAATGCCGTGTTCTTCACCATGAAGAAACAAGAAAGGTAAGGAGCATCACCTCCAAGAAGAGGTAACACCTGTTACTAGCTAATAGTGCAGTCTTACAAATGTCAGCTTTCCAAACACATGCACTTTCCTCAGGTCCCAAGCCCAGTCTTTTAAGAAACAGCAACCTCAAGGCTTTTAAAAGTTTCCCTCTTGTTGTTTTTGAAGGGAACTGGACATCTTAATGAAAATCCTAAGTCAGATTCAGTAATGATGATTTTTCCTGTAAAAATACAGCATCAGCCTAGGCCTCTGCTTTGCACTTGTATGTTAAAGAAACATAACATACAACTATAGAAATGGCTACAGGAGTCAGTACTGATGATCCTCCTGGTCCTCCTGGCCAGTAGTAGAGCCTGGGACACATTGTACTTGGGCAAACCAACACTGGTGCCAAATCCTAACAGTTCCTAACAGCCTGAATCTCAGGCATTTGTGAGCCCAGGGGTGACATTTGGGCTTACCAGCCTACGCTGGATTTATTTTTTTTTTCATGGATTTGTCTCATTTGCCTTTTTCAACATGTATATTATTTTGGCATTGATGATTCTTCATGGCAGTAAATTCTGCATTTTTATATACATTGCTCAAAAAGGTTGCTCTTCCCATTTTGAACCAGCCCCTTGATCATTTCAGATGCTGCCTAACATCAGCACTATTACTATTGTTACAGCACTGCTAGTAACAGTACTGCCAGTTGGGAAGGCTGGTGCATCATGTACCTCATCAAGTAAAACAGTAACAATCATCCTAATATCATTCAGCTCCTTGTTTAAAATATATATATATATGTATATATATATAAATATGCACCAGTTTCTAGAATTCCTCTGTAATGCGTGGCTGGTTAGCTGTGTGACCAGGACCATTCCAGACAGGTATCCCACGTGCCTGGTGATAGGACAAGGGGGAATGGGCTAAAGTTGCACCAGGGGAGTTTTAGGTTGGATGTTAGGAAAAACTTCTTTACCGAAAGGGTTGTTAGACATTGGAACAGGCTGCCCAGGGAAGTGGTGGAGTCACCATCCCTGGAAGTCTTCAAAAGACGTTTAGATGTAGAGCTTAGGGATATGGTTTAGTGGGGACTGTTAGTGTTAGGTCAGAGGTTGGACTTGATGATCTTGAGGTCTCTTCCAACCTAGAAATTCTGTGATTCTGTGATTCTGTACTATCTGTACAGGGACTGTGCTGCCATTCAGGGGGACCTTGACAGGCTGGAGCATTGGGCGGTGAGGAACCTCATGAATTTCAACAAAGGCAAATGCAGGGTGCTGCACTTGGAAAAATAACCCCAAGCACCAGTACAGACTGGGAGCAGCCTGGGATTCTGTGGTATGTTTTCATATAGTTACAAAAGTCTTGCTGTATACAAGCATGATGCTGCAGTATTACTCATGGAGGAGAAGTTTTACGCTTGTATATCGGATATGAGGGCTGCCTAACCAAACATGCTACTTGTACCAAATATGATAAAAGGAGCTGAGATTATTTTTTATATCTTCTCCTCTGAAGGCTCAAATATAAAGGCTCAGACGTTTAGAAGCAAACTAGCCTAAAGTTTATCCAACCATTAAAATGCTGTGAAGATAAAGCCCCGTATCTCAGGCCTTTCCAGACAGAGAAGAAAGTGTTACATTCAAAATGAGACGTAAGAATTACAGTGATATGAAGTGCCAAGGTGAGATTTCATGCTGTGTTTTCAAGACCTTTCAATTTTAAGATAGTTTTACACCTGCCTAGTTCTGAAGGGGGTTTGGGACCGAGGAGATCTGCCTTTAACTTAAACCGTTTAAATTGCTCCAGGGCATTCAGAGAGTTACAACACTGTTGTATCATCCCCTTCTGCTAAAACATCTGTCACGTCCCATATTTAAAGACAGGAAAAGTTGGTGTCTTTAAACTGACTGTAGGTTGAATTTATTGAGAAGGTCTGTGGTTTTTCCTTTCAACAGTTTAGATACTGGTTTATTGCTTCCTCTGAAAGCCATACCACTGTGATCATGGGGAAACCTGCTTTCTTAAAAGGATGGGGAAGAGAACTCTTCCTTGGAAAACTTTGAAAGATTTTATATAGAGCCTACAACAAAAACCTCAAGATAAGGAGCTGGAAGTTTCCTACATTTATTCATAAAAGGCATTTTTCACAAGCGAAAAGTGGGCCTTGGCATTTTCTGATCGTAAGGTCAGCCAGTCAGAAAGCTAGGTGCAGGCCTGGCATTTAAAAGCATTTCCTAATTTTGGATAAATCCGTAAACAAAACTAATTGGACCAAATTCCTTCTAGCCAAACCTAAGTGAAGTCTGTTGAATTATGTCAACAGGAAAAAATTTGACCTATCTTGTTTGTAAAATGTTGCGCAAATATGACAAATAAGTTGAGTAAACAGTTCCAGAAAGTGTGCATCATCACTCAAAATATGTTCTGGGAGACATAAGGGTAGATAGTGGGCTGAAGAAAGACTTGCATCATGGAAAAAAAGCTAAATAAAGATTGAAATCTGCTCTAACACATTGAGCCTTGCTGCTCTTATTTCTTTTCTCTTATTTATTTATTTAAGACAGAAACAAAATCTATGTACCTATCAAATTCCCCTCTGGTACAATCTGGCAGGATTTAAGACCAAGACCAAATCAGCATTTTGAGTGTCCAAGGATGACAAACGCTGGGCACGGATGAAGGGCAGGATACAATTCTATCTATCTACCTTAAACATCCCAAACCACAGAGAATACTTCGTGTCCAGTGCATGAATCAAAAGCTCTTCATTATCTACCTGCACAGGACAAATGGTTGATTGGATCTGCAGATATCCTTTTCCTGTCCTTGGCTTCTAGGCAGTTTTATTCCTCCTGGCAGGAGTTTCTTTTTAGCCTCTGCAAAGCTGTGTAAGCTGATGTCAATAGCAGCAGCTGCTTTTTGCCAGCTGTGGGAGCTGCTCTTATTAGGGACTTTGAAACCACCATGAAAGGAGAGTTTGGAGGGGCTGATAGAGTTAACATTATAAGCAGGTACCTATTTAAGCTCACCCTTTAGACAATCCATCTGTAAACAACCAAAAATCAAGCAGTAATTAAGCATACAAGTCAAGCCTTGGGTTTACAATACCACGAGACTGACGCTGCATCGAGGTGTCTGATGGCTACATCCTTTGACAGTTCTTGGTCTCCAGCACTGAGGTGGATGACGTGGAGAGCTCTCCACAAAGGGAAGCATATTCTCAACCCCCAAGCCCCTTTGGTGTTTACATGGGTATTTACATAGGGTTTCCCCATGGATCAAGACCAGTCTGGTGGAAAGCTTTACTTCCTCTTTCCACAGGTCAGGTCCCGTCTCTTCTGGCTTGTCAGACAGGCTTCAGACTCTTCTGAGTGCCATTCCAGTCTTCAGATGGGTGCTGCACGTTTGCAAACCGCGTGCTGGCCATCTGATTCCTTCAAATTTTTACAGGCTGGACACAGCTATCTTGGCTCTACTATTTTTGTGCAACTGTATGTTAAACAGATATTACACAATATTTCACTTCCTACCTAAATCAAACAGTCTCGTATGTCTGGGTGCAAGGCAAATGGGATGCCTCATGTTCTTCATTTAAATCAAGCAGGCTTGTGGCATATTTCTTCATAAATTTCTTCTCAGGAAGAGTGCTTAGGCATTGGAATGGGTTTCCCAAAGAGGTGGTGGAGTCACCGTCCCTGGGGGTGTTCAAGGAAAGGTTGGACGTGGTGCCTGGGGACATGGTTTAGTGGGTGACACTGGTGGTTGAGGGGTGGTTGGACTAGATGATCTTGGAGGTCTTTTCCCACCTTACTGATTCTGTGATTCTATATCTGGGTGCAATGCAAACAAAATATATTTCATGATTAGGTCTTCTTACTGCACAACCGTTCCTGCTGATTCTTCTTTTCTGCTTTTCTGGAGGCAAACCAGCTGATCCTTTCTTTCTTTTGTCAAATCACCTTTTCCACAACATGGGCATCAGAGCCACTGGTACACCTGAGGACAACCTTCGCTCATCCTCTACCTGAGCCAATAAAAGCTGCCTTTCTGACCATCAGGTGGAAGCAAAAGATAAAAGTTCATTTAACTGTGTTTGTTTTTGCTGTTGCTTGATTTTGCTTTGTTTTCAAGGGACTGCATCAATCACGTGCCTAAATGTAAGACTGTAATTGGACACTCCTCTGCCTTACAACTTGTTAGCAGGAGTGATTATTTGTTTAATGAGGGCTGGATATAAGTACTAGACAGAATTTATAAGCTCTTGTTCTTCAACTGTGAATCACAGCAGATGGTTCCAGTCTATGCAGATTAAGAACAAAGTAACACATTTTGTATTTCCAGAATAAATAGGAATATCTTAACACCAATTACAGTTACATCATGCAAAATAGAGCAGACAGCATTCAGAGTGCTGAACGTCTACTGATTTGAGCAGATTTTGAGATTATAAATATTACATTTGGCACTTCAGAATCATCCACACCACAAATGGATGCAAAACTGTGAGAGAGGAGAACGAATCTGCAATAGGACTGGGATTTGGTTCTCTTTTCCTCCCTTTCCTTTACACCACTCTTCCACCCAAGCCTTTTTGCAGTGATTTCCAATAGACCTAATTTCTGCAAGGACCTATGTATATGGTCAGGACTACTTCTGTCGCTGGGGCAGTTTCTCTGAATAATGCCTCTCTTGACTCCTATCTTTGTTCCCAGGAGGTTAAATCTGAGTATGAAACAAGTGGGGACAGAAGTACATATGGGACAGATGGGAAGCACAAGGAAATGACACAACAGCATTCATCAGCATGGCTGGTATCAATTCCAGCAGTCTTAACTGTTACCCTTGGGTGTTTTTTTAAATATCAGTGCAAAGAAGAGCTGTAACGAGGACTGGAAATGGTATTTTAGATATTCATATATATAGGACCAGCCTGCAGCTGAGATGGTTGGAACTCACAGCAAACGTCAGATGGCAAGCCAAAGCCAAGCAGCATCTTGTCACCCTGCATGAGGACAACGTCCAGGGTGGAGGGAGAGTTATTCTGTATGACAACACCTGTGGTGGAGATGGGCATTTCTGTTGATGAGTTAGCATCAAGGTTTGGCCCTGCCTATCTTTGAGGAGTATCAGCTGGCAGCATAGTGCAGACCAGACCGTGGATTTTGTCAGGCAGGGTCTATGCTGCTAGATGGCACCTGGGGCATTTGTTGGTCCCATAGCTGCTGTTGTCATCCAGCTCCTGCCACAGAAATAGCTGTTGTACAGTTGAATCATAGTAATTATGGGGAGTGAATAGTAGAAATCAGAATGTTACTAATGCAGCTCCATAAGGCGAGAGAGACCCTGGAAGCGAAACAAAGTCATTGAAATATAAAGGAAAGTAATCACAGGTGTTTTGTGGCCAAGTTTGGAAAAACAGCATTTGCAGCAATATTCTGAAAGGGGAAAGATTGGAATCACTAAGGCATTTACTCAGGGCAGACAAAAGAAAGTGATGGTTATTGAAATAAATAATAGGCTTAGATGTCAGGGAAGTACAAGGGCAGAAGCTGCATTAAAGTGGGTTTTTGATGGAACACCAGATAGCAACTGTAAACTCTTTGTTAAGTGTGCTGAGAGATTAAATGAAAAAGGATGATGAGGCAGTAAACAGGGACAGCAGGTGAGTTCAAGGGCACTACTTTGATTAAGATGGGAGAGGTTAAATCATGCCTGGGTTTGTAAAGAGGACAAAGCAAAAAAACGTGAGGCAGTAAGGAGAAGACCGAAGACAAGTAAAGGTAGTGGTAGAGAGGGTAGAAGAAATGGAAAAAAAGGGTGAAATTAATTCATGAGGGACACAATCAGCAGTAGAAAACAAACATGAAGTGTGAAACTTGAGTGTCTGCCATGGCAGGAAGAGTGAACTGCAGATGGGTAAGGGCACATATGGTTTTGGGTCTGGGGCACAGTTTCTGCCTCCTGTTACAGCGTGATGATGTTGAATCATCGACTTGGTTGGTGCTGAGTGACCCAGGCTCTGGTGCAGTGATGCTATCAGCGCCCAGGTTTGGTGCTGGGTCCTGGAAAGGTGCAGGGGACACAGCTGTGGGAAACTCCAGTGTTTTAAGCAGAATCGACGTGCCAGGATGCTCCTGTTGGTGGGGCAGCCATTTGTTCCTTCGTGGGTACCAAAGTGTGGAAACAGCTGGATCTAATAACCCACAGAGGTATCAGATTAGCCTGTCTGTTCCCAGCAAGTTTAATTACTCCGAAAGCTTTGGATACGAGACCAATGTCATTCCTGTGCTTGTAATTATTATTCATAGAGCTGTGGAAGTAGCTCTGACAAGGTCTGCATGTTTTGATTTGCATTAGGTACAACAGACTCCTTCCCTGGGGACCCGCTTTGATGCCACAGAAAGGCTGATACAACCTGGAGATAGCAAGAGCTATGCCAACAGAAACATTAAATCCTGGAAGGACCATCCAAGGTGAACAGATCAGTGATTAAAGGACAAACAAAAAACAGCTTCTGGTCATCCAGGGTGGGCACTAACTATGTAAAAGCAAAGAAAAAGAAAAAGAAAAAAGAATAAAGAAAAAAAAAAAAGAAAAAAAAAAGAAAAAAAATAAAGCAATGTTATTGAAATACAGTATAACTGTCCTAATAAATAGGATAATAGACAAGGATAACAGAAACTTATTTGTGCCCTAGGATACCTGACAGGGTGAGAAGCATTTGTTTTTAGACAAGATTCCAACACATTAGAGAGTCAGTGCCCTAAAAGTCTAAGCAAAGTAAAAATATCCCTTTAAACTGCATAATAATAACTGCATAATAATAATTTGACTAGAAGTCAGACTCTTCCTGGTAGAATTTTGCTGCCTCTAGGGAAGAAATGAAGATGTTGTCTCCTTTCATGCACACATTCATTGTGTTACTTTTTCTGTTGTTGTTATTAAGGTTTTTTTTCGTAACCTCAACCCCAAGAGGTTTAATGCATTTTAATTTCTTTTTAAGTAGGTCACCGGTTTCCCATTTCTGCACTGCCCTCATTCTAAAACAACTTGTAGTCTAAATCTTTACTTACTCTCTTCAGAATAAAATAAAAAAGCACTCCAGAAATTTCCCATCCGCTTTAACAATTCTACTGTACCCCACTTTAACCTCACCCACTCAAAACCCACCAGGCTGTTCTCAAGTTCTTGCCTTTCCATCTGCTAGGCCTTCACAGAGAAGGATTCAGGGAGGAAGGAATTCCAGAAAGATGAAAGCTGTGTATTGCAGAAAAGAAGAAACTTGTTCTTGAAGAGTATGGCAAGGCAAAGCAGCTTGTTACTAAAGCTGTCACCATTTTGGTCATGCATAACCTTTGAGGAAAAAAAAAAAACTTAATACCATACTTAAAAACCTTAATACTGACCATCAGGAACTTACAGGAAAACAGACAAAAATCCATCCCATGATGTCCTTCCTGCTTTTATCTCCATTAAAAATCATAGCTCCCTTCCTCCAATCCCCCAGAAGACCTGCAGAGGATGGTAATAAAGCAACACGCAAAATGTCAAAAAAAAAAAAAAAAAATTAGCCAGCATGAGGTAGGGAGAGACTGCAGTGAGGCAGTGACAAGAATTATAATACATTGAGGTAGTGACTGTGAAGGCAGGAGCTCATCTCTGCTTGCCTAAAAGGCAGAGAATGTCTTCATATCTTTTTTGCTTGGGATGCCAGGGGCTGCAACATCACCTGCATTTGGTCAGCACCCTGCTCCCAGCTCGCGAATCAAGGGGCACGCCACAGTGACTGCTGCATTACCTGGAGCTTGGAAACAAGTGGAGCAACATTCGGGCTCCCATCTCTGCCAGCACGAGCTGTGAGGCTCCCAGGCACTGTGGGAGGAAGGCATACATAAATAATAAATGAGCTGAATAATGAAAACTAGCTGCACCTAGTTATAGTTCTCGCTGCCCTTTCAAATAAAGGAAGTTCAAAGCTGCTGCTCAAAGATGTTCATCCCTTTTTTGAATGGTGTTTGAACCTCACAGATGATTAACATGAGAAAGTCATGAGATGCCAATGGAAGCCATGCCAGCTTTTCACAGCCTTCTTGAAGAGAAAAGCAGCGTCTCTTAAAGCAATGTATTTATTTACATATCAAAACATTTTTAAGCTTAAATTAATATTTAACCCGAATGCAGACACAATGTGAGATGTAAGATTAAATTGTGTAGCCTGTTTGGAGGGTGGGCTTCCTTACAGCTTTTGGTACCTGACTTGGGAGGCTGACTTAGGAAAGAAGCCCTTCACGCTCTATGTGCAGTCAGGAGACACTCAGCTAACTGCAGGAGTGCAGGTTCCTAGTCTGGGCATGGAAGTGTCTAAAACAAGGTGTGAACACACTCACCACCTCATCCAAATTAAATTATTAATAGTTTATTTAAATATTAATATAAGTTAATTAATTAAATTAAATTATTGAACTATTAAACTAAAATATTAATGCTATTTTAGTATATTTAATATTTCTATTTAGTTTATATTTATATTTGGTATATAAAATATTTTAATATAATTTAAAATGAACTATTAAATGAAATCAATAATTAAACTATTAATAGTTTAATTAAGAATAATGTGTTCCTAGTGCCCTTCCCATGCTTCAGCCCAGGAATTTCTCTCAGACTATGGTAAAAGCATGGCCCATGGACACCAGTTTATAAGGCGGTGAACTTCTTGTGACTGACCACTGGCCAGTATACATGTACATTTGCCTCACATTTTCCTATCTGTTAAATAAAGATAGGAAATTCCTAATCACATTCTAGAAAAGGTCTTCATCTTTGGATAACAAAGTCTTAATTATATATCAGCTAGGTTTACTTCTCAGGACAAATACCTGTATGGGCACATTTACGTGATTGTTACATATTTCTAAATAATGTGAGTAGTAGAAATAAAGAAATAAAGTTCAAATTAAGATTCTTTTAAAACTTTAAGTACATCTCCACTTTCATACAAAATGTGAAATATACTTCCACATGAAGGTAATATTTAAACCACTACAGCCTATCGAAACAACTGTGCTTGCAATCTGCAGAAAGCACAAAACTATCCAAGGGACATACAAGACTGCACAAAGACTTTGTGCAAATAGTAAACATCATTAAGATATCTTGAATCATTCCTTATTCTGTCAGTGGAAGAATGTTTCCAACTGCACTGCGGGCTTGCTCATGAGACCCCAGTAGCACTAAAACAACATCTGGGAACATCAGCAATGTGTAGGCATGTTGCACATAGCGCAGTGTCATAAAAAGAAGTCCACTGTAACGATAAAACATAACGTGTTGCTGCTAATCATACAAAATGTCATCTGTATACAGAAAAGACTAAGAAAATAAGAAATGACAAGAAGCCCACTTTGAGATTAAGCACATATATTTATGACTTTTATGTTTAAATGTATCCCATATTTTATGATATCAGATAAAGTAACTAGTTAAACCATGTATCAATATTTCACTGAATTGATGTCTGCACATATAATGCAAAGCTTCCGCCTGTTCCTTCAGTGGGTTTTGTAAAAAGGAAGCCCAGGTTACAAGCATTTTACTCACATTAGGTACACAATACTGCTTGAGCTGTATTCATCAATCATCTTTCTCCATCATTTACTGGTACTGACACCATTTGCTCCATGGGAACTGTAGCAGAAAGATGCAAATTTAGCACTCAAGCCATGGAAGGAAAGTGATCATGAACAAAAGAATGGAAATATATTTGTTGTACATAATGGGCTGTGAAAGCTCATATCTTACAAACCAGTGAGCCAGGTCCTCAGATGAGGAAAATCACTTCAGTTCTTGCTCCTTCAGTGGAAATATTCCACTTTCCACCAGCACAGGTCAGCTGCATGTTGCAGCATTGTGCCCCTTCTTTAGAAGTGTCTTTTCAGATGCTGTAACACCTACTACACCTGCCAGCTTTCCCTGTTACAGTAAGAATTATTAACATCCCAGACAGCCTCCCCCTACAGCAATATTTCCTACTGTTCACTTCCAGTTTGGTTCTTAATTGTTATTTAGTGCTCTGGCTGAGCAATTCCTTTGCCATTTTTCTGGTGTTTTGTTGTTGGTGGTTGTTTATTTGGCATTTTTCTTTTTATGTTTCACATTCCTTCTCATTTTCTTTCCATTCTCAATCCTTTTGCAGCTGTTTCTGTGAAGAATTTTTTTTTATGGAGTCAGTTCCATGTAAAACCTTCATGCTATCCATACAATCATCTTTTGTTGGAAGAGCTCCTTCTAGGATGCTAATAAATACTCATTGTAATATTTAAAATTCTGATGTGAAGTGCATAAATGACCAGGCATTGCTTTGCTTCAATTTTGCTTTCAGAAAAAGGTCTCAGATCATATGTTACACTAAATCTGCCCTGTAGTACATGTAAATTATTGATGAATTAAATCTAACCTATCACAAGGATAGCTGAAACACTGCTGGACAAATAAACCAGGTTTTTGCACAGCGTTGCAACGTGAAGATTGCAGCTGGCGATGGTTTGTGTTGCAGTGTTTGTAGGTCTCCACTATGGAATGCTATCTCTTCTCTTTGCCCCCTGTGTTTTCACACGTCATAAAATAGATCACTGTAGTGGTCAAACACAAGCATACTAGTGTGTAATGCTCAGCTTTTAGAAAGAGCTTAATAGCCTATTTATTTATTTATTTATTTATTTATTTATTTATTCTCTTACACAGTTGACAGCGGAGCTGATTTTTCAGCGTGATAGGAAGTCTGTGATACCATTTGACGGTATTTGTGTTCTCTCCAGATGACCTGCTTTCAGAAGAATCTCTTCAAATGACCTGCCAACATTAACAGTCCCCATACTGCAAATTGCTTATTATTAATATTACTTAATTTTAGAGCGTGTATCACAAAATTATTAAAATGTAACATTTTCAAAGACTGGTTAATACTACTTCTACTGCTATGTCTGGAAGTACTCCTTTTGAATGTCAGAAAATTTACAGCGAAAGCCTGTACATGAATAATGGATGGAACCTTAATTAAAGCTGATTTGTTTATTTTTGTATTTCAGGATGCAGAGTAGCGTGACAGTCATTAAACATCCCTAGTATGTTTCCATTTAAAACAAAAGCCTGAAGGCAATTATTTGCCATAATGCATACTAATAAAGAAATTCAATGACACAGTAAATAATTATTTGATTGCAAGAATAATTCTCTAGCTTATATTTGTAGCAAATGATAGCATTCTCCATCTCTTCTGTAACAGTCCATGCAATTAGAACTTGCACGGCTGCTAGGGACAGTGTGTGAGGTTACAGAAGGGGACAGCGTGGCCATTTCTGACCAGTCCATGCACACCTGCCCTACTGGAGACATGGGCAAGTGTACACCATCTGCTGAATTTCCAGACCCTTATCAAAAGTGTCAACACAGGGAATCTTGTTTCCCTTTATGCAGCTTCCCTTATGGGCAAGTCACACTGCAAGAGGAGTCGTCTAACTTAATTCTGGTCCATAAAAACCGTTTTACGTATCACTTATGTCTGAGTAGTTATATGCATGTGCTCTGTGATGTAAGTTGTGGGGAGCTTGGGGTTGGCCTCTTCTCACAGGTAACTAGCAATAGGACTAGAGGGAATGGCCTCAAGTTGTGCCAGGGGAGGTTTGGGTTGGAAATGAGGAGCCATTTCTGCTCAGAAAGAGCAGTCAGGCACTGGGACGGGTTGCCCAGGGAGGTGGTGGAGTCACCGTCCCTGGGGTTGTTCAAGGAAAGGTTGGACGTGGTGCTTGGGGACATGGTTTAGTGGGTGACATTGGTAGCAGGGGGATGGTTGGACCAGATGATCTTGAAGGTCTTTTCCAGCCTTAATGATTCTGTGATCCTATGATGCATCAGGTCCTGAGCAGACAGTGTGTTGGCACTTCACTTCAGTGCGTGCAGCAGGCTGGAGGCACAAAGCCAATGGGCAAGTCTTCAGATCGCGGCAGATACCGGACTCCCATTCAAGGTCATGCCATTTCCAATTTATTTTTTTAGTATTGCCTTCTGATAAATAGCCTGAGTTTAAATTACAAATACTTCCAAATGCTTTTGTTTCTCATCTATTTGCACATTCATGAAGTCCTACTGAAAAATGCGCATTGGGTTAACTCATATAATTAACCAATTACTATGATTATATATTTTATATTGTACAAGTAAATGTTTATAAATTTATCTGCACAGGAACAGTCCCTGGGTCCAATTATCCAAGGCTTTTGCTATTCTTAGATTGTATGCCTAGGGCAGATTCTCAACAGGATATAAAAATTTGGCTTAGCAACACAATCTCTAGTCTGTTCCTTAACATCGCTGCACTGCTATAGTTGCTCTCTTTTAGGCTGTCTTTTAGGTGTTTGAATAATTACCTCAGGACAATAGATGGCTACAGAAATGGGGTTTATAAGTGACTAAGTAATTAGTGAAAGCAAATCAAGGAAAGGATCAAATACTAGTAGCAGCACTTAAATTACAAATGCTGATAGTAGCTCTCAACATTGAGGAAATGAAGAATAAGGAGCAGGAAGACAGCCATTGACTATAGTAAACCCAAATGCAAAAGGCAACAATCTCACCAGAACACTAGCACTATATCCTATCTGATTTGTGGAAATGAAAATTATTCTGTTAAAAGAACATTAATTATATTGACAGTGGTCAAATATATACCTACATATGTATATGTCTGTACGTATATACGCAATTAGCTGAAAGAGTAATGAATTAAGCATCTGAAATTGTTCTAATATGTACCATTTTGTTTAGTGTCTTTGGCTTTCTCTGGAACTACCTGTTGAGGTGCATTGAGGCCCTTGTCTCACTTTGCCTACAGGTTTCTTTGGAGGAGCTCTCCAGGTCCAGCAGCACAGGCAGAACCACTGCCTGTATGGTTCTGCCTGCCCTGGCCTTTTGTGCCAGCATCGTGACCCAGTGGGTCTTTTATCCATATAAATCCATAATGTAACCATTAAATATTTTTAGTAAAATTCAGTTTGCTCTAGTGTAATTCATCCCTCCTTTTCAATGCTTATATGAAGGAAAAAAAGATCTTCCCACATCAATAAGGACATGAAAAACATTAATTAACATTTTGGATGAAGGAAAAAAAACTGTAAAGAATGAATTGAGAGTATTTTGTACTCATAATGTTAACTAGATATCACCACAATTTTTACAAAAAATCAATTTATGTAAAGTATACATGGATAAATTTTCACTGGGCTCTGTATAAGGGAATGCATTTAATAAGGCCGCATCACTGAGGGCCACAGTATGGGGGCGTGCAGGGGAGTTCCTTCCTCAGAGGGAAGGAGAATATGGTAAGAGATGCTGGGACATTGGCTGATGCTTGGCAAATCTGTGATGCTGAGTCCTTATCCCTTCTCCATA
The DNA here is from genome assembly GCF_965140915.1 of Aythya marila. Taxonomy (NCBI): domain Eukaryota; kingdom Metazoa; phylum Chordata; class Aves; order Anseriformes; family Anatidae; genus Aythya; species Aythya marila. The sequence goes on along the minus strand of NC_139043.1, from coordinate 103,855,413 downwards.
GTTATTATTTGAAAAACATGAATTTATTTTACAGTGAGAAAGATAAATTTGCATTGCTCAACCTGAACAATACAGGGTCTTCACAACGATGAACTGTGACCAAAGTTTCTGTTGCACCCAAGGAAGAACCAATTGGTTATGTTTGTTTGTTTTTTTTTTTTTTTTTTTTTTTTTTTTCAGTTCCAGCAATTTGTACTGAATTATACTGCAAAGTGAAAATGTTTATTGAAGGCCAAGGTGGTGATTTTTTCTGAGCAAGAGATGTCAAAACATAAGTGCAAAACAGTCCTAACATCCTTGGCGATCCTGTTACGATCAGCCAAGCTGGGTAGACAGATGAGAAGGAAAATCTAAGACCAAACAATGTCACCGGTTCCTCCACATATTCCCAGTTTTATTTATTATTTTATCATTATTTTAATTATACTTGTTTTCGAAGGGATTTTTTAGGCTTGTTTTCAAATGTGTTGTTTTGTGTTTGTTTTTTTATTTACAGTGGCGCATGCCACAAAAGGTCGCAATCCACAGAGCATTCCCATATAGATGCTGTGGGTCGATAATTTGACACAAAATTTTCACACCCAACCAGCCAGGAATTCACAATTTAGAGGAGAGGCAGCCTGGAGCGAAAACACCGACATTTTTCTTTTTATTTTCCTATTTTTTCCTCCCAACCCCCGGCCTGTGAGGGCCGGCTCCCTCTCCTCAGGCGGCCGCGCATGCGCGGGGCGGTCCCGTCCCGCTGTGGCAGCGCCGAGGGCGAGCGCAGGCCTCAAGGAGAAGGCCGGGGGGAGGGGGCGCCGCCGCCATGTTCCTCTGCGCTCCCCTGCGGGCCGCGGCCGCCCGCTCGGTAAGGGGGCGGCGTGATGGGGGGCGGCTCTGCCCCACACGGGGCTTTGGGGCAGCGCTGGACCGGCCTGGGCCGTCGGGGGGGCACTCGGGGAAGGGCATCGCCCCCTCACGGGGTCGTCCCCGCCGGCTGGTGGCGGCCGGCGGGTTGTTGTGGGGTCGTGGGGCGCTGCGCTGTGTGGGGCTGGGGGTGAGGGGCTGGTTTCTGGCGTTGTTTTTCCATGCCGAGGACCGGCTACGCCGGCTGAAATCCTCCAGGCCCTGTCTGAAAAGCAGGGGTTAGCCTGCCTCGGCCTGGAGCCGGGGGCTGGGCTCTGGGAAGCAGAGCGGTGTCCTTAAAGCAATGGGGTCAGAGCGCGTCCCCTGCAAGCAGGCTGCCCCTCACAGCGGGACACCCTAAAATTAGGCACCCGGGGCTTACCGTGGTGACCCTGCACGGCCACAACTGTATGTGAGTGCACTAAACTTGCTTAGGATTTAGTAGGGTTAACCCCATTGTCTGCAGGATTTCTGCTGTACTCGTGTGCCCTGCTTGCACTTTGAGTCCTTTGCCTGAATTTTACTTCTTGTCACGTTCACTGAGAAGCTGGCACACTGCTTTTTTTTTTTTTTTTTTTTTTTTTTTTTTTTTTTTTTTCAGATAAGCAGGGCCTGTAGTTGCCTGGTAGTTCGGTTTCGATCCCAGCTCTGACCCCATGCCGCTATTTTTGCTTGTTGGATGCCGATCCATTTGAGATCCAACAAATTTTATACACAAAGAGTTACAGAGGGCTGGTTTTTTAATCCTTCTCCTAGTTTAAGAGCTCTCAAAATTAGTCTAGAATTCAGTATTAATCTAATATTGATTTAAGATGAAATTTGTGCAAAATGTTTGCTTGTGACAAGATGATATCATAAGGTGACTTTAGTATTAGCCTGAATCTAGCATTCTCAATTTATTTTGGCATGACTGATTTAGTGATAGACTATAGAAAATAGCTGAAAACAGCTTGCATACAGGTCTGTGTTCTCTTGGAATTTCAGGTGCTTAATTTTTTGTCGTCTTTTGTCATGCTGTTCAGTTAGCCGAAAGCTGAAGGAACACCTAACTGAGAAGAACCTCAGTAGAAATGGTACCCTCGGCAAACTTTGGGAAGCACATATGCTATAAAGTAACACCCTGCAAAATTCTTCATGAAATATTTAATGAGGATTTGTACTCGAGGCAGATTTAAGCTGTGTTAGAACATCACCAGTCTGAAGTTAAATCTTTTAACTCCCCTTAACGTACCTTGACCATTTCAGACAGTGTAGCTGTGCTCTCCTAATAGTATCCTAGAGCTCTTTATATTATTCTCAACACGATTTAAATTTAGTGATGACAAAAGAATTAATGGTTTACAATTAGAAAAGAAATCAAGCTCATTCTGAAAACAGTTATACAAACTATAGACTGTTGATATATAATTATTATAGACTACTTTATTTTGTTTGTAGATAAGACAAATCCGCTACTTCCATGGAACACCAGCATGCAGCTCCAGCGGAGGAGCCTTATTTGTGGTAAGTAATTTACCCTACTGGAAAAGGGATGTGTAACAAGAGTTTGGCATGTGATTTTTTTAAATCTGCCTAAAGTTTCTGATGTGCAGAACTTTGCTGTAGAAGTCTACTGGAAATCTTTTTGCTAGAGTTGTGATAAGAGTACAAAAAGGTTTTATTTTGGTATTGTTTATTTCTTTATGTAATGAAAACTCCTGTAGTGGTGGTGTTAGCATTTGTGTGTGATTGCAGGTGAGACTTTGTTTAAATGTATTTCATTACAAAACAGCTCTTGTTTCCTTTTCTTACTATAGTTAATTTAATCTGTAATTGAAGCTTGTGATACTTTTTGTGGTCCCAGTTTTTTGGCTTCTACAATTTGCCACAGCATTAACCATAGGTCTGGGTCTGGGTCTAGCTGTTTGCTAGCAGTTGAAAAATGCAGTTCTGGTTCATGCACCATGACGTACAATAAGTTGAGTAGCAGTTCATGATTGAGTCCATCAGGCATTATTGCAATACATAAAAACAGCAATAGTGATTGCATAAGTAAAAAAGCACTCAAGATTTAAACACCTAAAGCAGCTGTGCTGTCTACCTACGAAGAGAACCTGAAGCATCTCTGAGAAGTGTCTTCTGTCCCATTCTGCTCCATTCAGTGCTTTATCCAGATTTCAGCCCAACAGCTGAGTAATTTGGCATTTTTCCACCATTTGGTGGAAATCAGCGCTCTTCTAGAGAATTGACCATTTTGTTGGTAGCAGGTGCTCAGTGTTTTTGGACAGACTTTTTTTTTTTTGACTTTTTGCAGCTGCTGCTGTCTCCGCAGCTTTCCCGTTGGATGAAGCTAATGGGATTACAGTACATGCTTCATGTAGTTTTCCAGCAACCTGAACAGGCATTGGTGATTTATGGAGTGAGAGCTGATGCTCAAGGAATACAGGAAACATGAGTGTAGGCTGACGAGTTAGGAAACTTCAAGAGTAGTTTGAGATTGGTGAAGACAGGCAAAAGGTGGCTTTGACACGCTAATGGATGGCGGTGTCAGGTAGATGAAGCTAGACAGCTTCGTAAATTCTCCAGGCGTTTTGCAAGACTTACATTATTGTTTCAGTGGCTTGCTGGAGCGAGGAGAATGAAAATAGCAAAAGGGAGCTAGAAAAGAAAAGCTGTGAGCTTTAGTGAGCTTCTTGTGATTTTTAGCTGTTTTATTTAATAGCATTGTTAAGTCCTCTTATTTTTATTCCCCAACAGAACTTTTGCTAGAAGAGCATAGGAAATTGTTTGTGGGGTGTTTTTTGTTTTTTTTTTTTTTTTGGCAATGGGCTATTTGTTCTTTTATTAAGTTTTTATTGTTCGTACTCGCATGTAGAATATTTAAGGATATCATTTTAGAGACGATATACTAGAAATAACAGCTGCTCTAGATGCAGGGAGGGGGTAATAATTCAGTAAAATAAAATTATTTTCAAAAGAAATTGAGATTAAGTAGAAACATAACTAGCAAGTAACAGTGGAAGGCAAAATAGTAGCCTGAAATAAAGCAGGCGTGCAGATTTGAGAAGGAAAAGTTAAGTTATGGAAATACCATGAATCATGGATTATCAGAGCAGCAATGACCTACAGCAGATCTGTAAGGGAAAGAAATTAAAACTTGCAGGGTATTTCCAGTCACTTCTTTTTTCCTTCAATAGCCTCTTTTTAAGAACTTTCATTGATTTTTGGTAGAAAACCCTCTCCAACAATACATCTGATGAGTGAAATCCTTTCTTTGGGTCGGACTAAAATAGAGGCAACTCTGTTCGTGAGAGCTGTTTTATGTTCTAGACAGGACAAGCAACACATTCATGCTTGCTAAAAGATCAGTGTGTTCAAAGCAAATCAGTTACCATTCTGTAATTCCTGTTATTACAGGGAAAGTCATCCCAAGTGGAGAAGTACGTATTGATTGTAGGGTTTTTTTAGGCTTGGAACTAGGAAAGGGATATTTGTGCCCTTGAACTGACAGCGGTAGTAGTACTGGCTGCTCCAGCGTATCGATGGGATGAGCAAAGGGAATCTCTCACTAGGACACCAGCTGTGATTAGAAGTTGTGTTTGACCTTTTGGTGTTTCTGTATTAAAGTTTCTAAATGCAGGAATGGCTGTGAATCATCCACGTTTTAAGTTGTGCACTGACAACAGTCGCTCACAACGTTAGTGACTTGCCACGTTCGATCTTTCATGAAATCCTTCCCTACTTTCTAAGAAGGTAGCACCAAATGGCTTGGGTAGGAAGGGAGCTTAAAGATCACCTGGTTCCAGCCCCACTGCCACGGGCAGGGGCACCTCCCACTAGAACAGGGTGCTCAAAGCCCCATCCAGCCTGGCCTTCAAAGGTAGCGTGGAAACTGTAAAATCATCCTAGGTTGTTTGAGAGGATGATGAAAGTCAGAGGAGTAGGGTTCTTCCTTTAATTATTGGTTGTGGATGACTTTTAGCTTCAGCCCTTGAGTATAACTTGAATTTTTGTGTGCTCTTCCACTTTAATTTGAAACGTTCTCAGTTTGCAAATAGCATGAAGCTTGGAGTCAAACTCAGCTATGAGTATGTCATAATGAGCTACTTTGAGATAACTGGAAGTTTTGTGCAGCAAGCTTTTCTAGGGGGTAAGGGCTTTTATCAGAACTAAAATATAATTATAGTAGAAATCACTTTCTTTAAGACTTCCACATTTGTATTTTCTGAAAATAAAAATTAGAACTAATTTCAATTTGATGTTTTCCAAGAAAATCTTAGAAATATTATGATAAAATACCTGATTTTGGAAATTGGAATTTGGAAATTCTGCTTGTTCTGTTCTGATTCAGAATTGTATGTGAAACGTTGATATCTCTTACAAATTTATGAAATGTAAAAATTGGTTAATAATGTATGTTTAAATGTGGACATATTTATATAGAAAGTTTCTTTATAAGCTTTAAAATGTTTTTTATAGTTAAGGTCTCATGGGAAAACAAAAAAAAAGGGCTATTGTTTTAGTCTTTTGTTGTTTGTTAAGGTATTAACTAGATATTAACTAGAGGACTCTTCATCTAGTTGTGATGAGTTTGACCATAATTGCCAAATTGTATCAGCTGTTACAAATGTCTGTTTTGTAAATAATACCAAGTTCTTGAAGAAATAATTACTTGAATAGGAAATAACAGGAATAAGTTGTCTTTTTTTTTTTTTTTTTTTTCAGAGTGATGAAATAATTACCAACATGTTTTATTACTTTCTGAGAGATGGTTAGTTGTTTATGATAGAGTACTATGACGTTTTTATCTGGAATGTATCAAATCAGTTTTATTCAAGCAACTCAACTGTAACTGTCTAATAAAATGCTTTACAACAGTAAATCTGTCTTGAATAATTCCCTGACAACCCTATTATTTCTCTTACTTTTCTTGAAGCACAGAGATAGTCCCGAAAATAATCCAGATACTCCCTTTGAGTTCACACCTGAGAACAAAAAGGTACGCAGATAAAATAAAATCCACCATAAGCATGCAAGCTTTGTCTTTAGCTCAGTACTGATGTTTTTCTTCTTTTTCCTTTAAAAAGCGAATAGAAGCAATCATAAACAATTACCCAGGGGGACACAAGTCTGCAGCTGTGATGGCAGTACTAGATCTGGCTCAAAGACAGCATGGATGGTTGCCCATTTCAGCTATGAACAAGGTATTTAGTGCTAACTTATTTTGCAAGCATATTTTTTTTAAATCTAACTCTTAATAGTACAATATTAGCACTTTTACCAAAGTGGACTAATGCAGGAATTTACATGTAGCACAGAACTGTGAGTATTCACTATGAGACTACATTTAATAAAAAAAAAAAAAAAAAAAGAAAACTATTGCAGGAACCTTGCCTCTGTTTGTGTAATATTAGCCCACTGCTAGCAGCTACGGGCTGAACAAAACAAAGACAACGTGGGCCTTAGTTAGACAGGCTCCTCCCAGAATCATCCTGGAAGTAGGAGTAAACTTGAAAGACTTTGTTCACTGCTTAATCTGGGGGAAAGAAAAAAGATGATGATGTTTTACTCTTCTCCTGTACCTCAGTAGCACTACGCACATGGCCAGGATCGTACTTAATCTCTGCGCCTGTAACGATTTCCACAAAGCACGTGGCAACGTAGTGGGTACAGTGAGTATTTCGTAACGCCTCGTAGCAAGTGTCCTTAAGACTGGTTTCTTATCAAGTTACTAATTAAAATGTTTCAAAATAAGCAAACAGCTACGTTGCTCCAAAGTGATAGGTTGCACGACAGAAATCAAGTACCAAGAAATTTGCACCTCAGTTTTTCTATTCATACAACTTAATCTCGCATTTTGCGTTGCAAACTGGCATTATCAGTTTTAAAGTGAAGTGTTTCAAATTCAATCAAGATAAACTAAAAGTAGGATTGTGAGGATTATAGAAGTTACTGAGTAAGAGGAAAGTGCATGCTTAGAAACAGTGGTAGACATCGTATAAAACTGCAAATAATGTAGGATAAAGCCTCAAATCTCCATTAACGCCAAATGAGAAAAGTCTTTTTATGCTTACTTGGAAAGTGATATGTTTTAAATGACCTTAAGATTTTTAAGCAAGCAAATATTTTCTGTGGCTTGTTATTTGCCTGCTGCTATAGGTACTGGAATACAGAACAGCCACGCTTTTGCAAGCTGTCAGTTCTCAACCTGAGCAGTGTGCCAGGGTTCCAGGTTAGTGAGGTCAGGGGTACTTCCACCAGAACTGACTGCATGGAGAGTCGCTGTATTTATTAGCAGGGACACCAATTTGCAGGTGTAGTAGTGGTGGTTTTAGGGCCAGCCCTGGTACGTCACAGGACCCAAGAAAGCCTGCTGTACCTGAATGAGGGGAGCGTAGCACCAGCCTGGATTGCTCCCTTTGCCAGAAGGCTGAAGTGGGTTAGCGTGGGCGGATTCGTGCGAGTCTGTTCATTCATGCAGCAAGAGTGCAAGCAGAGTATGAGCTGGAGCTAATAATGAAAGCTGGGACCCAGCTGACTTCTTGAAACTAGCTTGTGTGTGATGCTGGAGGAGGATTGACTGCAGCTCCTCGCTGTGCTAATCCTTGGCTTAGTGGAGTTTGCGCTCAAACAAGGTCAACTCCAGTCAGAGTAACTCGAGTGGTTTTTCTTAGCGCTTCAATAGCTACACTTTGAAATCCATCCCCTTCTTCCTGTGTATCTGGAGTACCTAAGCCTCATAGTGCAGATACAGGTCAGGTGACTTGACTGAGATGATTTCTGAAATATCTTTACTGGTGCCCTGTGAGAATTCAATACAGTGTCTTCTTTTCCCCTTATTATAGGTTGCTGAAGTTTTAGAAATGCCTCCCATGAGAGTGTACGAAGTAGCAACCTTCTATACCATGTATAACCGTAAGCCTGTTGGGAAATACCATATCCAGGTCTGCACTACCACGCCTTGCATGCTGCGGGACTCTGATAGCATTTTAGAAGCCATCAAGAAGAAACTTGGTATGACACAAATTTTTAATATGTTTTGTTTGTTTGTTTTTTCTCCCTGGTTTAGTGATGAATTATTTTCTAACTGAAATAAAATCCTTTATATGATGGAGACAGTGCAGAAATACTTCTCATTTAGAGTTCTCATTTAGAGTGAGGTCACTGTAGGATTTTGAAAATAAGGACTACCAAGTCCAAATGTTTCAGTACAGTAGAACAAAAGTCAGGAGTGTCATTTAGTGGTCTTAAAGTGATCTTAAAGGCAATTTGCCAGGAAATGAATTATTCTAATATAGCGCTTAATTTGAAATCCAAGAGTTATCCCATATACAGGAGAGGACTCTGAATGTCATGTCACTTCTTTATATGTAAAATAAGATTTTTAAGGTATACGGTGTACGAAATTATTAGTGAGGCTTTTTCTCCTTAAATAAGGTGACTTACAAATTTCTCATGGGAAAAGTCAGTTGAGAGTTCTGCATCATGTGAGATGTAAGGAGAACTCACCGCTTTTGTGTACTTTTTCTCTGCTTTTCTCCTTGTTGTGTTATGAGGAGAAGAGGGTAAGGTCAGCAACTAACTTTTCCCATCCTATGCAGTCACGTTATGCTGACCTTTCAGAAAAACGACAGTGATAAGGGCTAAGACCAGTTGTTTATAATCTTGCTTCCCTCATGTTCCATTGTCTGGAAAAGGCATTTTTAGATTCAGCTTGTCCTGGTTTTGTTGCTGCAAAGATGGCTTGATTTTAATTCAAACTTAGTTTGAGAAGTCAAAGGAAAAGCAACTGTTTCCTGGAATTAAGAGTGTTTGTGTAGATCGTACTGAGACACAGGCCTCGCTTAAACTTTTACTAATTTTTGCCCCTGTTAACTATGGGGGGAAATTGCATCTTAGCCTTTATCCTTCCACAGAATGTTCTGGCAAGCTGACTCTGAGATGTTATTTTGGCTAACCTGCCCTCTGGGGGAGGTCTGTATCTTTTTTGGTTATATCACTGGAGCAGTAACACGTCATGGAAGCTAAGCATGCGTATGATGGGGTTGTTCAGGAAATAAGCTCTTGCGGAGGAACTTGGAAGCTGTTTGCAAATTCGGACCAACACTCCTAATACTTGGCTCTTGGTTAATTTGGGGATTCAGTACTTAACGCTGATTATTAACGCATTTAATATCAACATAGGAGAGCTGTATTTTCCAAATTTTTCTATTACGTTATACCGATTCCTAAAAATGTTCCTGAGTAGAGCTTTTCTGAGAAGTGTCATTTCATGGTTATTTTTCAACAAATCAAAACTAAATCAGGTCTTCAAAATGTATCCAAAGACTAACTTCACAGTCTTAGACTCGTTTAAGAGGATTTAACTGTACAAATGTTTTTACGGCCAAAATACACGTAATGAGGAAATTATGGAGTAATTACAATATTGTTTATTAATCTCGATCCATAACCATTGCTGAACCTAATATTCTTTTATTTTTTTTTAGGTATAAAAGTTGGGGAGACAACACCTGATAAACTCTTCACATTGATTGAAGTGGAATGTCTGGGTGCTTGTGTAAATGCACCGATGGTACAAATAAATGACAACTATTATGTAAGTATTTTTAAGAAACTAGATCTCTTTGAGCTACCTGAATCTTCATTCTTTCTGATTCTGAATTTTTGGTCGGTTACTCAAATCGCTGTTGGCAGGGATAGCTTAGAACATATTTTACTTTCTCGGCCTCTTCCTGAAACACTTCATCTGTACGATAATGTATTGATGTCCTGGTCTCTGTAAGAACACACATTGTAAATGCTCTCGTTTTCATTTGGAGGTGATGAGATCATGGATAGAGATTCTCATGGAAGTGGTGTTTTGGCATATCCATACGGTACAATGAGCAGTTTCACAGGTGGCTTTCAGATTGAGAAAGAATGCTTTTTTCCTTTAGATTTTTTTTAAACTCTGCATCATTGCCTTTTTGAGGTTGCAGTAGTTCTCAGTTTCTCCTTTTCTCATTTAATGAGCAAGTTAAGATGATGCATCATCTGCTAAAAGTCAGCTTGCTTTAATTACCAGGTTTTGCCTTTCCATACAGTAGCACTGAACTACCTCCCCTAAATAAATACGTTCAGTAGATGTTCTGCTTTGGGCTTTGTTTCAGAGGTGTGCTTTGTCATTTGAAGTAATGCGGACAGTTCATAATCTGGAAGCACAAACAGCCTGGTTTTGTCATTTAGTAGTATATAATGGAAAAGAAGAAGAAAATGTACAGCATGGGGTTCTATAGACACTGTGGAGAAAGTCCAAAAAGCAGCAGACCGTGATGGTATAGAGTAAAATATTATTTCTATTGTGTTTTTTCCCCCCCCAAATAAAAACTTAGGAAGTTTCAGTCCTCTTCACTACATCAATGTGTTATCTGTATAAAAAACTTTACAAGAACCTGGTAATTTTTGACTTTCTGGCTTAAAAATAGAAATGACTGAAATGCTGCAACATTATTTAGGAAGTCTCTTCTTAATACTCATTAGCTGGAAGTGATTGATTGTGCTGAAGAATTGCTGAGTCCTTGGCTCAGGGCTTAATTCTTGTGTAGTCCAGGTTTGATCTATGATGAAAAGAATGATGGAAAGCATGTTCAGAATTTTCCTTTCTCTGCATTTGTGAAGAATGCAGCAATGGCCACTCCTTGTTCTGGGTGCCTGTTTGAACCCAGTGCTAGGCTCTTCAGTTCTTCATATGGAAGTCTTCCCTTACCAGCTACTTCTTCAAAGCCTTACGTAGTGGTTTTGGATGACGTGTCACTGATACTATAATAGTTATTCCTACTCTTCTACTAAAACCACTATTCCTAATGCAAAAAATAAACAAAAAAAAAAAGTGTGCTTTCTTCATCTGTTGCATGATCCCTTCTGAGCAGAGAGAAATACTGGGAGTATGTTATTGATGTAGTAGCAGTCTTTTGCTAAGCTATCACAGAATGTGGTAGGTAGGTTGAAACATTCTTTCCAGTGTATTAGTATCAGATTATTAATTTCAGCAGTATGGATTTTGGTCACAGCTTGTTCCTAGTTCACGTTTGCCTTCATTTATTTTGACTAACCTGAACAGCATCGACCTGTGTGTTGCAACCTTCCTAACCAGCTTTCTGAAACCATTTAATGTAGACTTGCAGTACAGAATTCTTCTGACAGCATTTCGTTATCTTCTACGTAGAAAAAGCACAATTTTTCTGCTTCGGTCTGTTTCTAATGCAGTTTTCATCCACAGTCATTTAATTTGCTTAACAGCCTTCTAAGTGTTGTTTTTTTACTGTCCTTTTAAAAATGGCTTTTTCACTTGCCTGAATTTCTTTCGATTTTCCTTTGCTAGAAATTGTACTGTAGTCAAAAAGGTACTAGCTGTAGCTTAAAGACTTTTTTTCTTTTTAAAATCATAATTGTCAAGGGGATTAGTGCCTCGTCTTTTGCGCTTCATATTTCATGTAAATACAGCATCTTAGTATGAGACTCTTTGTATTAGAGTCATAAGTGGTATCTGAAGTTGTAAAAGTTGGTGTTACCCACTGTCACATTCTCATTTATTCTTGAGTTTTGTCCATCGCCATGATTGTGACTGAGAACATGGAAATACTCTTGAAAAAGGAGAATGCTTTGAAAATCAAGTTCTTCTCAATGCAGTCACTTCCTTGTTTGGCTTCTCTTTCTTCTGTATAAAACTGGAATCAGAGGCATGACAGTGTATTTGGAAAGCCCATAACTATGAATTAGTTTAAAGTTGGTGCAGCTGTTAACTTAAAATATACAGTACTGCTAGTGTAATGCTGTCTTAACTTGCTTGATGAGTTCTTAAAGTTTCCTGAGGGAAATACTGCAGCCTGTGGAAGAGAAAGGGAACTTAAGAATGGTATCAAGAAGCAAAACCTGTGGCATAGTAAGGAGAAGGGAACAAGATAATACAGAATTCATATATTTTTCATTTCATTGTGCTGTTGCATTTTTTTATAGTGGCCTGCCTATAAATCTGGAATTTCAATCAAACGGGTACTCAGTAAGCTTTTAAAACCACATTAAAACAGTCAGTTGGAAAGTATGGTCTAGCTTAACACTATTTTTGAACTTTCAGACTTTTGAATTATGGCTCGCTTGGCTGCCATCAGCCCAAAGAATTCATGCATTGAAATAAATGCAGTCTCTAAATGCCATCTAAAACTTATTTTAAAACTATCTTGTGATGCTATCACAATCTGATTTACTTATTCTTTTTTAAGAATTGTTCTCCTGTACTGCACCCACTAGCTTGCTAAGGAATTTGAAGCCACAAACCCAAGTGATTGATGACTAGAGTGAACATAGTTAGCTTTAACATAATTTCTGCAGCTATATGTAAATTAGAGATTTTATTACTAAAATTACATTAGGCTTTTTAGTTTTCCTTATTTAAAATGGTACATGTATGTCAATAACAGGATCAAAATTACCTGTGCTAGGATCCCCGTTTAGATGGCCACACAACTGATAGTTGTAAATGCTGCAGTTAGCATAATTGCTGACTTTTTACTTATTTTTTTTTTAGGAGGATTTGACACCCAAAGATATCGAAGAGATAATCGATGAACTAAAGGCTGGCAAAGTTCCCAAACCTGGCCCAAGGTATGCTGTATTTGTATGATAAAGTGCAGCTACTTGAAGGCTTCTCCTTTTGAGGAAGGAAATTGTAATTCCTATTACAACTCCAGGAGTTCACAACATGCAGCTAAACAGTGTTAATTAATTTACTGAACAGCATGGTATTTATTCAGTGCCTTTCTATTTATTCAAAGCCGGAAAGAACTGAGCATAGAAATTTCATGTTCCTGATGACTACAGGACCGTGAAATGGGAAAATCACAGCTTCATTTGGCTCAGTATCTAACAGGTGAAGGGTGTCACCTGTTTTTTACATGTTGATTTCATGTAAATCAACAGTACCTGTTTGGGGGGAAGTTTGTGAAACGTTTATTTCTGAACTGTTATCACCTGTTACTTCCCATTATTCTTCGTTAATTCAAATATACCAATGGGTGTGTGAATGGTGTAATTAATTACTATCATTTGATTGTAGTGTGTTATCTCTTCCTATTTTTTTCAGAATAAGAGAACGATGTTAAAAGCTAGTTTCTGAGTGCAGGGATACATCTCTAGCAGAAACATGACTAATACAATTGGAATGTTGCCTTTAGTATTGGTGGTACCAACATCACTTTTGTTTGGTCTGCCTTTAAATAGGTGAATAAAAAACCCTAACAGTTGCATCTTGCATTTGAGTTATGAAGCTGTTTGTTGTTACTTGAATTTGAAAGCCTTTTAATTAACGGGTGACATCCCACATTTCTGAAGGATGAATACATGAATGAAACAAGTGGCTTCAGCCTCGAGGCAGTTTTGTTAAGGTCTTCTATCCAGTGATTAAACATCGGTTATAACAGTACCAGCAATGAATAAATCTGCTGTCATTTTTCAGGAGTGGACGTTTTTCTTGTGAGCCAGCTGGTGGCCTTACATCTCTGACCGAACCACCGAAAGGACCGGGTTTTGGAGTTCGAGCTGACCTCTAAAGATGCCTCTAAAGATCTTTGTAATATATGCTAAACTGTCTGAAAATAATAAAGTAACTTTAATCTCAGTAAAATGATTTATGTTTTAATACTTTAAAATGAAGGGAAGCAATAGGAATTAGAGTGTTTAGCTTACTGTGGTCTAAACTACAGTAAAACCTAATTATGATTCAGATTATAAAAAAAGTGGACAAAAGTGATTCTGTAGATTGTAAAGTGTCTATTTGTGATCATTGGTAGATAAAAAGATGCAATTTTAATCTATCACTGAAAATTCTTTTAGCTATTTCTGACTAAAGGGTCTTTAAAGAGGCAACAAACCTAACTAAATTTCAAGTCTGGCTAATGCCCAAGGAACAAAGTGAAAGCAGATTCTGAAAACTTTACTGCACGTTACTTTTAACGGCAATTTAAACCAAACAAAAACAAAAAAGGTCCTCCTGTTCTTTTGAAATTGGTGATTCTTCTCATGTCTGACTGCCTATTATCATTCAGGAAGAGCGTGAAAACTGTCTTTTTGCCATGTTACAGAAAAAAAACAAGTAGTAGTAGTAATACTCTACTAAAAGAATGAGCAACAAGAAACCACTTCCTCTACAAATTTATTTAACACAGCCAAAGTATGCAGTTGGGGGGGAGGGGAGCTAGAGTATACCAGAATGGTTTAATACATGGCTAAGTGTAATATGTGGAACTGTGATTCACAGACCCTTCTTTGATATTACTCCTGTGTATCGGTTAATTCTAAGAAAATCTAAAAGTGTGAAATTGAAGTATTTCTCCTTTTAAAAAAAATAATAAAGTGACTGCTTATTGACAGTCGGCACATGTGCTTGTAAATCTGGAAGATGCATTTTTATAATATAAAAATATTACAAGTAATACTCAAAGTTGCTTTAAAATGTTAGGAAACGAATGTGTCCATCACTGGGACCATATAAAAATCATGGGAGTTGTCTGCCTCTTCTAAAATATCTCATGGTACTACATACTTATTACTAATGTGATAGATGGAGCTTATTTGCATTATTTATACTGCATTCTTTATTCAATTTGTTTTGTTTTGACATTCTGATTAACAGCACTTCCCGAAGCTGTTCTCCCTTTCCTGAGCTAAGTTTTATGTCTACAGCTGTCCCTGCATAATCCTAACCTCATGTAGCCTGTTCATGCCCTACCTTCCTTTCATAGGCTCTGTGATGTAGTTGCACCAGTAGTAGTGTGTATATTACTTGTGTGCAAGACTTGATATCCTCACTACATTACTAAGCTTATAAAATATTGAAATTGCATACGAATGGAAAAGTAAGTTTGATAAATACAGATAAAAGTCGTTAAGTGGTCACTCAGTAAGCATTAAAAATCCTGCGTGCAACTGATACAGGGCACTGTATCTGAGAAAGTAGTACGTGGATTGAAGATTGCTTAAGTGAAAGTTGCTGAATGCTCTTCTAAAAGGTTACTGGAGTGTTTGTAATGATTACACTCCTGTAGCAGGCCAGGCGTCCTTCCAGTACTTCCATAGTAACATAGAATGAGGAAATAGCATGCTACGTCTTGATGCAGAGACAATTTTTATGTACCAGTCTGTAGCTAAACTCCTTGCTCCACTGTAACAACGTGGTATTTCATTTCAAGCAAGGTTACCTTTTGAAGTACACACTGAAGAGAACTGCAAAGTTTTTATGTGGTATGGAGCTATCCTGTGTTAACGATTACTATTCATGTGTTTGCTTGCAGCTGTGAAATTGATAAGCAGCACAATTGGTTTGAAGGGAAAGGGAGTTTTAGCCCTGCTTAGTTTCCTACCTACAACGTTTGGAACTTTTCTAAAGAAGTATCTAAAAACAAAGCTCTGCAATGCCTGACTCCTCCCATCCATAAAGGTGGACAGGGCCATTTGTTTGCCTTGTTTCAGTTGTCTCCTCAGTTTGTTCTGTCTTAGAAGAAAATGTTTTGATGTCCATCTCATGGCCATCAACGCTGTCCAACCGGTGGTGGTTTTTTCCTTTGGTAAAGATGGAATAAAGTTAGGAGTAATGGGAAACTCCACTAGATGCCCAATGATGCATTTGTTGTCGGAAAGGATTTCCATGTCCTCCGTGAACTGCTAGAAAAATGTTACCTGGAACTGCTCTGTCAAGAAGGAAGCAGCCCTGACGTTCAGTTCTGTCCGTACGGTGCATGAAGTGGGCCCACTGACTGATCTGATGGTCAGTGCCATCCCTGCCTTCCCGAGGCTTGCACGTGTGCTTTCACCAGCGTCATATTTTGCAACTTCTTGGAATAAAGTCCCTATCTTTAGATACTTTTTTTCCTGCAGTTTGAGATTGTCAGTCACTCAGTTACTAGATGAAGTTCAGCAGTGACAGAGCTGAACCAGCTGCTGTGCGTGCTTATCTTGCTAAGACCAGTGTAGCTCACACAGCTGATGGCACGAGATGTTTCACTAGCGAAGGTGGCTCACAGCAAGTACTACAAAAGTGAGCACAAAACAGCTACGAGGGAGCTTTGCAGCAGTGCTGTGTAAAAAGGAGGGACTCCTGGAGACAAGGGGAAGATGTTAACGTAGGGTTAGCGGTCAACAAGTGTTCCTTTTTAAGAGTCCGAACTAGAGTTCTCCCAAGAGGCTTAAGGAACTGGATTTTCTTTAGTTACTGATGTTATTGTCAACTCTTAGCATCTGCTGCAGAAGATATAAATTGTTTCCGTGTTATCTCAGCTGCTGTTTGTGAACACCTACCAACAGAGACAGGGATCCTGGAACTGCCTGCGCTGATGTACAAGGATGGGAACGCAGCATTACAGCACCGCACTGCACCTGCAGCCCGTCATGGTTAGGGGGTGAATCATCAGCATCTGCCCTGTTAAGCACTGTGAGAAGAACAAATATTTTGCCTTGGGAAACACTTCTCTTTCCTCCTCTTCAACCTGCTCGCCACCTCAAGCGATGACCTCTGGGGTTGGCTGGATGTAAAAGGAGGTGAAGTAGATGCGGCTCCCTTCGTCATGCGGTCACTGGTGCCTGCGCACCTGCTCCTGGGCAGCCGACAGCATGCAAGGTATGCTGATGGAGTCAAAGGGGAATGGCAGCAGTTGCTTTGCAGAAGAAATGAGCTGTACCCTGATTTCTGCAAAAAACTTTGGGAAGCAAATTAGACATGTTTACCTAAACCATGCAATGCATGCGGAGCATGGATATTCAAGATGTGTGATGTCCATCTCTACTTGTGGTGAACCTTGTCCACGGAATACCTACTCTTCATCAAAATAAGGTATTATGTGTAGCGTATGGAACAGAAAAGAGGTTAGCACCCATTTTTTATCCACCTTATTTATTCCAGCATCTCTGACCATTAAAGATGGTGGGCGTGAGGCACAGCACATGCCTTTGTTTCTATAAAGGGGAACACCACAGCACTTTCAATTCTTTTTTTTTAAACATAGAAACACGTTTGTTTTGTTTTGTTTTGTTTTGCTAAACCCTGTGGACTGATTACTGAAACAAGGGTAATATTTTAAGTCATCCACCAAAGCAGTAAGTGTCAGAGTATTTCTAATTGAACGGAAGCAAATGCTTCGTTGTCCCAATATCCTTTAAATGGGAAGAATTGATGCTTCTGGCTTGGTAAACGCCGAGGGATTGTTGCTTTATTCGCAGTAACAGGTGAAAGCGGGGCAGCAGGAGCCCCACCGCCTGCAGGGCTTTGTTCCGCCGCCCCCTCAGTGCTCTGACCCTCAGGAGCACCCTGGGGGGCGCCGCCTGAAGCCCCCCCCGGGCCCAAAAAACACGCAGACACGCCGTTAAAGCCACGCTGTGTATTTATTTTAACCACCAGGCGCCGACCCCTTTCTGAACAGCGCCAGCGCCGCTTTGCTCCCGCAGCCCCCCCCCAACTCTCCCCTCAGGGCCGGCCCGCGTCCCGCCGCGCATGCGCAGCGCCGGCCGTTAAAACTCACTGCGCCATCACCGCCGGAACCCCCCCCCCCCCGGGGAGGGGGCGGGGGCGGCGGGAGGAGGGGGCTGCGCCCGCCGGGGGAACGGAGCATGGAGGGGGGGGCAACGGAGCCCGGAGGGGGTTAACGGGCATGGGGGTTAACGGGGATGGGGTCAGCCCGCTGCTGCTGCTTCCAGAAAGTTCGGGCGGCCGGCAGGGAGCGTGCGCGCCGCTCGCCCCTTCCCTCCCCTCCCCTCCCCGCCTCCCTCCTCTAGGCGCGGCTATGAGGGGAGGGGAAGGGGGGGGGGAGCGGGGCGGGGCGGCAACGGCAGCGGGGGGAGGCGGCGGGGCGGCGGCGTTCAAACCCCGCCGGCCACCGGAGACGAGATACCGAGGGACGGACAGACAGACGGGACAGACAGGCAGACAGACAGACGGACCTGGGGGGGGACGCGGCAGGGAGGCGCCCCGAGCGGTGCTGCTGGGCGAGGGGGAGGTAAGGAGCCGGCCCGCGGGGGGAGCCATGGCCGCCGCTGTCACCGCCCGCCCGCACGGCGGCTCGGCGGGGAGGCGGCTGCTCGCCGGGATGGCCTCGCCTCCTTCCCTTCTCTTCCCTTCCCTTCCCTTCTTTTCCTTCCCTTCCCTTCCCTTTCCTTCCCTTCCCTCAGCACCCAGCGGCCGCCAGGTGCCGGGCGGCGCAGGTGGAGCTCGGCAACAAAGGAAGGGCGGCGGGGCGGGCACCGGCAGGGGGCTGACACGAAACACACGGATTTCAGCCCGTTTTATAACACAATATCCCCTTTTATTCCGCCCCACTCCGCCTTATCCCCTTTTATTCCACCCCTCTCCACCTCATCCCATTTTATTCCACCCCCCTCCCCCTTATCCCCTTCCATTCCACCCCATTTTACTCCACCTCACCCCATTTCATCCCCCATTACCCCCATTTCATCCCATTTTATCCCCCTTCCTTCCTTCCCACCTCCCCGGTGCAACCCGGCCGTGTGGTGTGTGGCAGCTGTCACCTGCCCTCCCCGCACCTTTGTTTTGGGGGATGAGGCGGGGAACCTCTATTTGACCACCTCTGGACAGCCCCACAGTTTATGGGATAAAGCAGCGTGGAGGGCGAGCTGTGGTGCCTGTGGGAACACAAAGCTGTCGGGCAGATGCGGAGCGGGCCAAGGGTGCTCACGTTCCAGGAAAAAACTGTTTAATCCTGGAGCGGTGGGGAAGGCTGAGATCACCCCGGCTGAGAAATCCTTAGCTTTCATTAAAATAATTCCTTGTTATCAGCGTGTATGGTCTGATGGGGACATACTTCTCGAGTGTGAGTGGTTTTTTGGTGTGCACCTCGATGGCAGCCTGCTCCTCACGCCTGTCACTGAGGTAGGGACATGCTTGGAGCCCCCACAGGTGCTGGGCAGAGGTAAGCACCCCGTGCTTTCCTCCCTCCCCCTGTAACCCTCTGCCCTGGTTCAGGGGTTAGGAGTCCCTGGAGTAACAGAGCTTTAAAAGGCATCAGGGTGTTTCACCTGTTGGCGTTTTCTTTCAGGCTCGTGCAGATGTTGGGTGTCACTTGCTTTTCGTCATTCTTTAGGTAAAAGCTCAGATCCTCAGCTGGTCTTGATGAGCTGGGGACCTGATTCTCACTCCATGTGAATTCAGGAGGTCTCTGTGCAACCTTGAGGAGCTGTCTGCTCAGATAAAATTGCAGGCTTTGAGCTACAGCACAGTGTTACGTTGGGAAGGTAGCAGTAAATCCCTTCACTCTCCTTTTTCTTTTTTTCCCCCATGTACTTTGACTTCCCTGTCAGGTGTCTTGGAACACGAAAAGTCAAGGGGTGCCAATGCTTTCCTCAGCACTCAGAGGACCATGGCACTGTGCTTGTGGTGGTGTCAGTGTTTTCTGTCCAGCGTGCAAGTCCCTTCTCTGATTGCCTGGCTTTTCTCAGATATATTCTATGAAATACTCATTGGGGCTGGCTGGAGAGCGGACAGTGGAGGTCAGAGGGCCTGTGGTTGTCTCGACAAGATGACAGCTGAATCTGAGAGATGTGAGGGTTTCTGCCCTTCCGCTGCCATCTCCTTGTGCCTTCTTCTCCCCCCGAGAGAACTATTCGCAGTTATTGGTGAGCTCTGAACGCTACAGGCAGCAAAACTTATGACAGATGTTGTGTAAGAGAGCAGGCTCTACGCAATGAGCTAAGTTCATTTATGGCTTCTTCTAGTGGGCTTGCACAATAGGTGGCTTCTTTGAGGAGAAGGTCTTTGAGTAAGCAGGCAGAGTGACTGCTCGCATGAAGCATTGAAGCTTATTTGACATTAGCTGGGGGGGGATACTACTGCGTTACCATTTATGCTAGGGTCAAAAGGATAAACTTGAAATCGAACAGTAATTATTGTTATAGGATGGAGCAGCAGCTTATTTGTGTCACTGGAGTCAGTTCAAATTGCTACAAACCTCAGAAACTGTTGCCGCTCTAATTTAACTGGCTGGAAGAGTCTGAGATACAGCTGAAGGACTGCACCTACGAACGGCCGAGCTGGAACGTCCTCCTGCATGTTGAGCGTGCAGCTACGTGAAAGTAAATTCTGTTTGTTGACCCGACTCGCCACGTTTGGGCAATCTTAGTCTGGTGAAATTGCCTGGAAGACTGGCGTAGTTGATCCCCTGTAAAATTGGAACGAGCTATTGATCACAAAATGTGTAATGATTAACCCGCCGCCGCAATGTTAACGTGCACGTTCAGAACAACTTAGTTTGGACTTTTTTTTTGTTGTTGATCTTATTCATGCCCAGCCCACCTCTGCGTGTTTGGCTTTTTTATTTTTCTTTTGCGTCTTCTATTGCAGATGGAGCAGTATAAATGTTGATTGGTCATTTAGTCTCCAGACTATGTTTTTTAACTGCATCATTAGGCTCCGGTGACAGATGGTATGAAATAAATAGTAGCACAAACTCTGTCTTGCATTTTGTGTTATGACACTGAATAGTTTTGTTAACAGAATAACAGAAGTCAGAGCCTTGCTAACGTACTCTTTTTCCTTACCAGTTCGTAATTGTTCCAGAACCCAGAGAAGTCTTGGAAAGTTCCTCCGTAAGCTTGCTGAGCCAGACTTTGTAGCTTATCTGTGCAATTGAGGACTTTTATTGCCACCTTCTGTAAAACCTAAACATTCATTTAAAGAGCCCTTGAGAGTTAGTGTGACTTTGCCTTGGCTTATTTTGGGTTATCTCCCAGGATCTGGCAAAGCTGAAGTCCTTTTATCTGCTGCAAGGGCTTTTTTATCTTTTGCAAGCAGCAAATGAAGAAACTCTCCACGGTTTCACGGGTGTTACTCAGCCTGCTTGAGGTAGCTACAAGGTTGCAAGGTGATTGGTTTCACACGAGTTTACGCTGATGCCAATATTTGAGACACAAATACGATTTATATTAGAGGCAAAATCTCAAATTGGAGGCAAAGAGGAAGGCTTAAGGTATTTTCTTTGACCCTATCACATGCTTTCCACTTACCAGTAGCTTGATGGAGAATGTTGGAACCGCTTCTTGTGCTGTCTTGCGTTCATGAGACTGGAAAATAAGAGGTAGAAAGCTCTTTCACCCCCCTCTCTGAGCTTCAGAAGGTATTAAGTGCAACAGAAACCAAGTCATGTTTTGCAGTTCCAGGAGAGGTGTTGTGAGAGAAATCTTAGAAAGTTCCATCACCTGATGACAGCAGAAATGTGCTTACTTGCATTAAGACATTTCCTACAGTTTCTCTTCTCTTTCAGAGCCCTTTGTATCCTGGTTAATAGGCGTCTGCCTTTTCAAACTATTCAAGCTCTGGTCAGATAGCTTCCCTACCCAGTTTGCAGGAACATCTTTCTCTTGTTTTTGTTTGCTGTAAGATCAACTGCAACAAAGAGTGCTAGCACAGAAGTTGACTTTCTGCAGTGCTCTACGCTGTCGGCACGGTGGTAATCTGGGTTCTTACTGCGAGTTAATAGGTAAAGGAAAGGGAAAGTTTGTTCCTTGCTGTTCTCTCGTGAGAGACCTAATGCTAATCTGTTCTTTTCCTAATGTGGTCTTGACAACCATATTTTAAAAATTAAAAAAGAAAGAGCTTTATCTCGAAAATATCTGGAAATTGAAGGGGCTGAAAAGTAAAGAACAGGTTGACTCATTAAAACATTGCGTGCTAATCACAGTACTTAGTGTAGTTTTACAGCTCTGAATAGTTACACTTGTATGCAAACGTGGTTCTTGCTATTCCCTGTTCCACTCCATCTGTTCCACCGCGCTCTCTTCTCCCAAAGAAAAATCATTTCTGTAAAGGGCCTGGTGTGTTACTTTGTTCTGCTCCTTTTGTGATACGTGGTGATGGCCATGGGATGGCCATGAAGACCGTTGTGTACTTGGCACACCTTCACAAAGCAGCCAGGACAAAATCTCTGTTGTCCATTCGGGGAGCTGTAAGTCTAGTCAGACGCTTGTTTTCCTTTCTGCATCTGCTGTTCTAGGTCTCAATAACCAACAGCAGCACTCTAGGAAACCACTTACCTGTGCTGAATCCTGCTGAAGTTGAAGGACTATGAATAGGCTTGGGCACTTCACTTGCATTTAGCCCATGAAAGGCCTTTGCGTGTTTTCAGGTGGTGTTCCTTTTGGGGCTGCTGCTTCCGAGTTCGTTGGTAGGCCCTGTACCAATGGAGTAGTGTTTCTTAGCCAACAAAGATTTCTTTTGTTGCATCTTTAGGGAATAAGCAGCAGATCAGAACTGAGGTTTCCAACTCCACTTCTCCGTGTGGCTTCAAGGGAGTATCATTATGTTAAATATCTGCGCAGGTGCTTCCTTTGAACCCGTAGCTCATCCTAAAAAAGACTCGAGAGGAAGCACCTGTGAATGTGCAAGTTCTGCAGACTTGTAGATTAAAAGGGAGGACTAATCATGGATTTTGCAATAAGTGCCTTCAGCTCCTGACGGAGTACTGGGGCAAGCATGGCTTGCTCTTCTTTCCCAGAAGAGGCTTCTCCTTTATAGGATCAAGAATCTCCTTTATAGAGTGTATATATTTTATGTATGTCTTTATTCTAGATTCTCTAGAATAAAGAGAGGTCCCTTCTGGCACTCTGGAAGCTTATGGATGTCTAATTCTGAGTAAGGAGATGAAATTTTTTTTTTTCCATGCAGATGTTTATTTTGACAGCAAGGTATGGGCCTCAGCAAGAATAGGATGCTTCCCAGCGTGTATTCTGCACAGCTGGCTTAATGACACGATTTAACTTGACTCTGACATCAGCACTCACAAGCTCTGCAGGTTTTTCT
Organism: Aythya marila; assembly: GCF_965140915.1. Classification (NCBI taxonomy): domain Eukaryota; kingdom Metazoa; phylum Chordata; class Aves; order Anseriformes; family Anatidae; genus Aythya; species Aythya marila. The sequence goes on along the minus strand of NC_139043.1, from coordinate 103,832,714 downwards.
AGCCACCTGTGTTCTTTCCTGGAATAAATGCTGTCCTAACTACGCGGCGTAAGTTGCTGGAGAACGTGAAAGACTTAAAAAAAAACAAACCTTTTTGTATGCTGAATGTATCAGCAGGCAGAGAGGAGTGCTGGTGGACGTGCTGCCTGCGAGTTAAAGAACATCTGCATTTGTAATTCAGGGAACAGAGCCGTAGCCTGGCTGCGGTTGGAAGGCGCTTCTGGAGGTCATCTAGTCCGTCCCCCTGCTCGGAGCCTGGCTGGCTGGAGCGGATTGCTCGGAGCCATGACAGCTCAACCTGGAATTCAGCCTAATAACATGAAAAAAATATTGCTGAGGCTAGTTAGCCTGACGGGATCCCTTGCTGAAAGCTGGGTAAATCCAAAAAATGTCAAGCGTTTTTTCTTTCAATTGTGGGATACATTTTTATTCATTTTTTTTTCAGCTATTGTAGGTAATGTATTTTCCCTGACTGACTTGATTTTTTTCAGAGTCAGAGGATGCATTCTTCTTGCACTACCTGTGTGTGGTAGTCTTGTAAAGCTGTGGTGTGTTCCCAGTTCTGCTACAGGGATTCTCAATTTAAAAAAAAAAAAAAAAGTTACTTTGTAAATAAGATTTATTTGAAACTCATCTCACTTCTTAAAGGTGCGGTCTCTACTTTTTTTTTTAAAAAAAAAAAAAAAAAAAAGAAGACAGATGCATGTATTTATTCTATGCTGTTTGTGTTGGAACTAAACTGAAGAAAGTCCCTTCCAGCGCGTACAACTCGGGCTTCAGCTTGCGAGTTGGAAACTGAAAGTGAAACGAGCTTATTTTCTGCTGCGGAAGAAGCAGTAGGAAAAATAACTAGAGCACACACACTGATAAGAGCATTTCTTCAGATATGATCATCTGACTGTCGATAACGTCTGAAAAGAAGCTTGGGATATTTCTGGTCTGGCAGAATTCCTTTCCAGCAAAACGAGTATTTCTCCAACCAGTTGTGTCTGTCCTCTCGTCGTTACCTGCTTTGTTCCTCGCCAGCGCTTCCTCGCAGAGCAGCAGCCGTACGTAGAAACACCAATCCTCATTTCTGCCGTGCAAAGGGTTAGCCTGGGAGCGGGGAGGCGCGCTGGAGAACAAGGCCACGCTGACAAACACCCCTCGGGTTCCTCGCCAGCTCTGGCAGCCGGCTGCAGCTCGGTGCTGGCCCACGCGGAGGAATGCGGGGCATGCCTTGGCGATGGTGTCAGCGGTGCGGCAGGAATGGTGTCCCCTCCTCGCTGCTGCCTGGGAGCTGCTCCAGCCCAGCCGAAAGGGGAGTCGGTAGCCGTGGCTTCTGGAAGGCAGGTTTATTGCTGTTTTGGGGAGAGGGAATGCTTTTCTGGGTTTGTTTCCATACCGTCATTAATGCCAGGAGCCAGCCCTGTTCTTTTCAATGCTGCTTCTTACATCTCGTCCCTCCCAGTTAGGGGGAGGACATGTGCCTACCAATATGCATAAAAGGAAGCTTCAACAGAGATCCTTCAGGATATTCTGCTTCTGAATCACTCCAAGCTATTCTGTGATGTAAATGCCATCTGATCCATGTTACGCAGGTTCCACGTTTTCAGCCTTAGTATTTTAACCTGCCTCATTTAAAATCAGTCGTGTCAGAAAACATTACTTTAAATGCTTTGAATACAGCATTTTTCTTGGATATTAAAAGTAAATTGAGGGAATAAAGAGATACTGGTGATAGAACCTATTTATTTATTTTAATTAGTAAGATAGTACTGGCTTGTTGGTACTGATTCTGCCATTCTTGAACAATCTGGTATACCCTTTTGAAACTAGTGCTTTTCCACTTCTGTTGTGAAAATTTTATTTCTTAAGATTACAGTTTTGCAGGTTGATTTGTAGTGTGTGTAAATGTGCGTGTGTGTATCTATATATATATAGTCCACGTGCTTCATTATTCAGCAACACATATCCCTTCAAAGTGCTCTCTGAAGTAATGGATAGTGCTGTAACCTACTGTTGACTTGGTAGGACTCACCTTCTGAACTGTAGGTATAAATCAGAGTACCTATTTTACAGATGTTTCCTTGATGCTGTATATTTCTTTCAGTAGATAACTAAGAAGAATTGTTGAGTGTCCAGTCCTCTGAAAAGGACGCCTTTTGGGATACTTGGGCTTCAGTATTTTATATTCTGTTGTGAGATGTTAAAGCACAAATGAACCAACCAGAGCCTAACATATTATTTTTCTTCCATATTCACTGATCTGTGCAAAAAAAGCATAAGGTCGTTTGTAGATCTCTTTTCCTCTGTCGCGGTCTGTTTATAATTTTTGGCTCTTGTATGCTGAGCAAGACTAGATTGTTTGGCATAGCACCTACGAGGACATTTTGTCAAAATGTTAGCTTTTCTGATTTTCAGTGCTTTGGCAAGATCTAAACAGTAATTAATTCCATGTGAGCTTGGACATCTGATATCAACAAATAGCTTTTAGCTTTTTCATAACTAAAATGATGCATAGGGTGACACTTGCAGTGGGAGGATCTTGCTATCTTTCTGAGGCTTAGAATTTTTGAAGAGAGTAAAGGAAGGAAATGGGAGTGTTTTACAAAAGTGAAACGAGTGCTTCTCGTCCATATTTGCATATCCTTTTTCTGTGTACTTCAGTGTCACTTCATGTTATGCTGTGTCAGAAATGCTGTCTGTATACCCAGTATACTAGGGTAGCATTGATTGCCCTTCTGCTGGTGGAAGAATGGGATCAAGACCTGACTCTTCTTTGGTGGAGACTCCACGTTAAATAATGAGGAGGATCATGAGCTCTCTGGGGTAAAGTACAGTTGTGTGGTCAAGGAGGCTGCTCCAAGAGGAGCCCTGTTGCAGAGGCTGGATTAAGTCCTCTACTTCAGGAAGAGGTTGCCAGGAGAGGATCCCTTGTTGAAGAAAATTGAGTATTGCTTCTAAAAACTAATGCTTTTTCATCTGTTATGGAAATATTGTAAGATACAGGCTTTTTATAGGAGTATTTGATGTGTGTTTTCCTCACTTGTGGCTAATTGCTTTGAGACTGTTTTACCTTTTCCCTTCTAGCAGTGGTGGGGTAGAGGAGCTGCTGATGGAAGCTGAAACTAGCCACTAGTAGCTATGGTCTAACCAAGTACAAAGTGCTAAGTAATGTGAAATGCTCTGAAAAATCAGGTCCTTGATGTATTATGGCTACAACAGATTAGTAAAACTCCTGGCTTTTACTTTTTCTCTTAACTTAAGTTGCCATCTGCAACATGAAGGAAGCAAAGCATTCTCATCTTCCATCAATGTTATGAAAATAATGTTTATGAAGGCAGGGGAGCCTAAACCTTCTTAATTCAAGCTTTAATTTATGGCTAGTAGGTTCTGGGGTGTTGTCCAAGATAAGTTGCCCTTCTGTTAAAGGTTTTGTTTGTTTACTTAAAAAAATGAAGTTGGTTCCTTCTCCCTAAGGGGGAAGTGAAGGCAAGCTGAAATAGGGAATACTCATGGTATGAGTGGCAAAAGGTTTAACTTTCTCTGGAAGCAAATGAAGCCCCTTCCTATGTGTTTCTGGTCAGTGGTTCTTCAGAACTTCATCAGGTTGTCAAAAACTTTGGTACAGCAAAAGAAGCAAGTTTCCTCAAGTGCTGCGGCATTTTGCCTGTGATTGCCAGGAGTAAGAGTGATTGCAGGGGCTTGAGGTCCACTTCTTGTATCGAGTGTAACTTAGCACTGCAGCAGGAGCTCTCAGGGCTCAAGTAGTGGCTCAGATTAAAAGGAGTGATTAGCAAGTGAAAATACTGCACAAGTCCAAAGAAGTATAAATAAAATCAGAGTTGTAAAACTGTTTTGCTTTTTTTACGTTGTTTTTACTTTCAGAAGCAAATCAGTGCCAGTGTGTTGGTTTCATTCTGACAGGTAGGTAATGGAGTTTTAGTTGGTATGAGGCAAGACACGTCCAGCACTACTGTGCTATGAGTTTGTTCTTTTTTTGGTCGGTGTTTATTGTAAGTGTAGTCGTAAGAAAACATTACAGCTGTCCAAACCGAAGGAGTCATCTCTAGTGATGAGATGTGGTGTGACAGAGGAGCAATCTCTTGCTCATATACAGCCATTATTGGAGGATGATCTATGCAGAGTACCTTTAAAATTCAAGTCAATCTATGCCACAAATCTCACAGGCATGCTGCTGTGTGGTATTTCAAATCGGTGAATAAGATTTTGTAAATTAAATTTGGGGCCAAAGCTTTCTCTTTTTTCACAATGTGCTGCTTATAACCCTGGTGCATAAATTATAGGTATCTACAGTTGGTCAAGAACAGGAAGGCTTGTATTTGCCAAGGTTTCTCTTACCATTTTTTTTCCTGTTCAGGTAATGAACTCAACCTGTTCTTTGCAAGGTAGGAGGGGAGTTGAAAATGTCTGAGTGACCAGGTAACGAAGGGACCTATGGGACCTTTGGATATCCCTTCCAACCATGGCTATTTTATAATTCTGGAAGTTTTTGTATTCTTTGGTAAGCTTATTCTTTGGTAAGTTTAGTTAAGTAAGTTCCTTACTTGCTAAAATTCAATCAGAAAACAAGGATACAGTTTCACCCTTCAAAAGAGTGTATTTGTTAGAAAGAGGCTGACAAGTCTAGGTCCTGCTGTGAGCACTAAAAATAAATCGGAGAGTATTGTGAGATGTCTGAAATGTGAAACCAAGCACAGGTAAAATCAGGCTCTTAAAATGAGGCGTCCTGGGTCAGAATCTAGGCAAGTACAACAAAATCCCTGCAAAGATCCTAGTTTTCCTTTCTGAATAGGACAGAGTTGTATATCCTCCCATTTTTTGCTCTTCCTAGTAGAAATTCCTAGACTATTAGGTACGCTCTTTATTTTGGTAGGAAGTAGTGGTGAGTTCCAGCTGAAGTACTGGAAAATCTTTCTTGCTGCCTGAATGTCAGCTGTTTTTTAGGGACTTCATCCTATCCCTGTGTAGTGCAGTCTGGCATGCTATGAGTAGGTACTTTGGAGTGTATTAAAAGCTGTTCCGGAGGTTGAGTCGTCGCTGCGCCTTCCTATTTCACTCTGCAAGGGCACCTCTGGAAAATGAGGCTCAAATATTTTTTCAAAACCAAAAGGATTTCTTGTACAAATCTTCCTATAATGTATTTGGATCTCGAGTATCTCTGCATTTCAAAATAAAATGTAGAAATACACTCCTGTAATCCATTCCGTGTATTAGCTAGGACCTTGGGAGTCTCCAAAGCACACACATCCCAGTCTTCTCATGGCATTTCGAAAAGGCGTGCTTGTGTCTATGCTGTTTTTTTATTTTTCTTTGATTTTAATGTATCTAAAACCTTGGAGGGAGAATTGCTGCGGAGGGCAGGCAGTTTTTATGAGGTTGCAAAATAGCTGTAGCAGAGCAGTAAAACTGATCTTGGTGTTGTGTGTTGTAGCCACAGTCACCTCGAGCACCGTGCAAGGCTTAAAGGAAAATTCTACGAACGAAGAATTCCCCGTTTCGGGACCAGCAGTGTTTTTGTCATATTTTCTCGTCAAATGCCGCAGAATCTGCCAAACTTGTGACTCATGTCCACGCTGGGTACTGCGTTTGCACTTAATTCCACAACAGACTGTTGCCTTAGGCAGCGTTAGATTGAGAGTACGCGCTAGATCTCGCCATCGCTCTCACCCTGGAATCTGCATGGGCTGGGCTGTCGTGGTCATGTGTGAAAGAGCTTGTGGATATTTTCGAAACCATAACATTCTCGTCGTCTTTCATCTTTAAAAGCCACCGCGTGTAGCATTCAGACACCGTTCTTTCCAACATAACAAACCTGTGGGCTACCTAAAGGCGGCAGGGCTTGCTTGCTGGTGACTGCGAGCATGGTGAGATGGCACGGAGTGAGGGGCAAAAAGTGCCTGGTAAATTGTTCTGCTTGTCGTAGCTGGTATTTTAGTGCATGCTACGTACAGGAAGCGAATGATGGTAAAATGTGGTCTTAAATAGTGTAAGATGCAAATAGCTTCTTACTTCACCTCCTGTTACCCAAAATGTGTTTTCCTTTAAGCTTGTAAGGGACAGCGTGCTTCTGGCCTGTAGCAGGAGGTGGGCTTGCCAGCACAGATGTACTTAAGTGTATGATTAGGCCATTCTGGCTGGGTATATTTAATGTATTAACAGTTTTGGGGAAAAAAAAATTATTACTATAGAGATCTTGTACCAAGCCAGCTTTGACTTCAGCAGTTTGGGAGGTTAGGTGTTGAGTAACACTGCTGAGCAGTAGCACTTGCACAGAACTTTGCACCAAAGACCTAGAGCTACTTTTGCTCAAATGAGGCCTTTAGTAGCCCTTTTATTGTTTTTGTTGCGAATACCAAATAAACTGGTGCAGTGATGATAGGATAGCTGTATTTATGCAGTCCTCCAATGAAAACCTTGGTACAGAAACTAATGTTTCTGTGGTTACAGTCACCATTCACTTAGAAATTACAGAATATAATTTTGTCTAATATTCTAATGAGACTTGTAAGTAGGCTTTCTCTTCAAAGGGCCATTTTTAATGAATCTTACTCTGTTGAAGGAGGAAAAGGCTTTGACCATCTTTTGGAAGAATCTTTCATTTTGCTGCAGTGAGCTGTATTACAGAGCATAATTCAGGGCACCTGTCTGTTTCTTGACAGGTTGCTATTGATTTGCACCCTCCTTCTGCAAAACTTGCTAATTTTCAGGTGATCAGAGAATAAATATACACGTTGTGAGAATGTCACAGTATGCCTTTAAGTGAAATTATACCTCTCATCTGGAAGATGTTCTTCCATACACCTTATTTTGGGATCTGAACTTTCTCTACTATGGCAAAGAGATAAGAAGTGTGAGATAAGAGTGGGAGGTGTAACTCCCACTGAAGAAAATGGGCAGCGGAGTGGGATAGGAAGAGACAGAAAAGGACAAGTTGTGTGGAACCGGCAGAGCTCTGTCTATAATGCCCCTTCTGGCGCTTTCCTAAAGCAGGCCTGGCTTCCATCTTTTTCTGTATCTTTTCTCCCCGGCCTCCTTCCTGGCTCTGTTCCCAATGCTGTTACTGTCTCCTGACAATGCTGCCCACACGGTGTTTCTCACAGCATCTGCCTCCTGCTAGCTGCGTTTATTGGTCCTGATGAGAAGTCCACTTCCAGTTACCCCGATGGAGCCTGCTGGGTGTGAAGCACTGAACTATATATGAGTTCCCTTCATAAGCTCTGAGCTGTGATGGATACCTGCTCCAGTTCTTCTGGTACTGGAAAATATGCAGCGTGCCCTGGGCAACATCCTGCCCTCTGCTTTCATCTTGATGCTCTCCTGAGACGACAGCGAGTGTTTAAGCCTTTGTTTCTCCAAGTGTGTCTCTCCAAGCAGTTAGTGGGAAACTGACAACAGGAGTAAGTTTGTCATTCTCAGTTGAAACTAGAAGCAGTTGCAGTGTTTGTGTTTTTATTTTTTACACAGCCAGAAGGATGCCAATGTTTAGGTATTTCTGGCTTGTACTCCACATCATGAGGAGGGAAAGAAGCCTTGGGTTGATCACAGAGTCTTGTGCAATCTCCTCCCCATGTTTGTCCTCTCAAGTTTGTGTCTCTGCTGTTTCCTCATCACAGTTGCATTCTCTCACAAATGAAGAAGCTCATCTGAGGCTGTACTCCTCATCCACAGGCATGCTGTGTGGGACATAGCAGATCAAAATACAGCGTTTCTTTTCACAGATGTGGTGCTTAACCTTCTGAGCCAGAAAAGCCCAGCTCTGTACTGTACTGCTGGACTTTCCTACCTCTTAGTCTGTGTTGAATCTTGCATGTTCAGACCTGAATGGTCCCTTTCCCCAAGGTCCCAGCCTCCTGGTCTTGTGCCTCTTACATGTCTCTAACCCCACACCAAAATATCCCAAGTAATTCTCTTGTTTCACCTCAAGCCATTCATTTTCTTACTGGATGCTGTAGGTGAAAAAGCAGATGCTGATCTCAGATAACACATGCATTGCAGTCTGACTGGGAGCTGGGTCATTGTATAGCCAAAGCTTATGTTTGAGTTTGACTATAGAGGTAACGACTCGTGTAAGAAGAGGGGGAAAAAAAGTCAGTGCTGCTACACAACCCATCATGAAGTTTCACGTATCATTGGCACTGCTAGCTTTTTTAACCTCTCTTTTGGAAAGAAATCGCTTCTCAAAGTTGTTTGCTTTAAGATGCTTTTCCTGTAAAATAAAGTACGAAGCCATCTGCATTTTCTTGGTAAGAAAGGTATGGGGAGAACCAAAAAATGCTACAGAATATTTAACTCAGTTAAATGAATGTTTTGTTAATATCCATTTTCTTAAACTCTGCATTTTACCACTATCTTCTCTTTTAAATACCCAATTTTCTGTACATTTTGGTCCTTTGTACTATATCCATTCCTTTTTGACCAATGTCTTAGCCTCAGCTGCATCTGATGCTCCCACCAGAGTACAGATAACACTGGGCACGGTGAGGCTGGAGCTGCTGATGTGCACGTACGGGCTGGCTTTCTCTGAGCAGAATGTGGACCGCTGGCTTTTGCCTCCCTCGCCCTCAGTTCAGTTGCTCTCAGGTTTCTCTCTCGTACTCATCCACCAGCTTTCTTTCTTCCTTCCCATAACAGATGTTCAATATTGTTGAGATCTAGGTCAGACCAGTCATTTCTAAAAATATTTGAAAGAAAAGTTTGGGGTGTGGGAGGAAGGAGATGTCAAAGAGATATGTACATCAGTGTCTTAGTTTGAATCAGCAGTACACCTGTAGAGTGACTGTCCCCATCATCTCTCCTTGCCGTAGTTCAGTTTGCTCAATTCCCAAGCTTGATTGCTCTTGGCTAAAGCGAAACTGAGCTGTGTTCAGGAGTGTGCTGAATGTGCTCCAGCCTTTGAAGTGCCTTTAGCACATGGGGCTGCAATAGGAGTAGTTTGGAGCAAAACTGCTAAATGTGACTAGTGTCAATTCTGGATTTTTGTTACCAGCTGTTGTACTCCACAGATCTGCTCTTGATGAGCTGCACTTCTTGCTAATGTAGATGCAGCCTTAGCTGTCACTCACACAAGTTTAATTTTAGCAAAACATTCTGAAGTACTCCTGTCAAGTAATTTATAGCAGAAATGTGCAGTTGATTCACTGTTTCCCACTCTGGAGTAAATCCCTATTGGAAGAGAGGGATATTTTTTTTCTTCTGCAGATAAAAAGATAAGGGAAATACTGAAGAATGAAGGTAATTAAAAAGGTTGCCTTATGCTAGCTCCCCTGCGTTTTTAATTGCAAATGCATTCTAGAGCCCAAGGATAAATTCAGTATCCTGGAAATGAACCCATCTGCTCTCAGTCTTACAGAAGTTCAATCTTGTGCTCCACTGCTTTGCTACAAGGGCAGTCAGCAAACCTTCAAGATCAGCTCTACACCAGGGCTACTAAAGAAAACCTTCCCTAAGCATCCTTTAACTTCTTGCTGTATGTGTTAGGGCAAAGACATCCTGGGATAATTAAGCGATGCTTAATTTCTCACAGATTTGCCGTACGGTTGGTTGACAGGGAGCATGCAAGTCTCAACTGAAACTTTCCCCTGCAAATGGGGGAAAGAAAGAAAAGTGGTCTATAAAGACCATTTTGTGTGGATTTTTCTTACATGCTGCGTGGTATGAAGCTCATACTGAAACTTTCCCTCAGGGAAAAGTGACAGATAATTATAATCATTCTCTGCCAACTGCCTTTTTCCACGAAACTTGCTTAATACCTTTTAAGTCTGACAGCAAAGAGAAGTTTTCAGCAAAACCATCTACAGGTTTGAAAGCCATCAGTGAATCATCCATATGCATCGACTTCATCACACGGGCCTCAGCTTCTCAGGAAACTGGGCTGAAAGCAAGGACTTGTACCAAGGGATTTACCAACAATGACAGCGACTTTGGAGTACTGTATAAATTCTTGGTTGTTTTTTTGTGTGTGAAGGCATGCCATTTCATTACAGCTAGCTATGAGCAGGTACAAATCTAGTATAGTAACAAATCTAGTATAGTAACTTGTACATATTAGGGATTTAATGTAACCATCCTTCTCTGTAGCTAGTTACTTGAAATCTTATTTTTGTTGGTGTATTTAGATTACATTATCCTAGTTTTTTATATTACTCTTTGTAGAACTGTCAAAAATGCCTTTGTTACTTTAATGACAAAATAGGATTGATTTTAACTTGCTTTAAGTGAAAAATGACTGAGAAAAGTTTAACACACCATTTCAAATAATAGGTGTGTTATTTGAACACACCTATTAAATAATAGGTGTGTTATCAGGGTATTGACTGATAACAAATGTACAGGAAAGACATCCAAATATAAAGAGCAAGAAGTCAGAGTACTCACTCTTTGTTATACGTGGGGAAGTTTCTTTAGCAGGAAGCAGTTTTTACATTTCACTAAAAGCATGAAATGGATCCATTTGTTAGAAGAAAAGCACAGTTGTGCCTGTCTGTCAGACAAAGCGATGAAACTGCTTGTTTTGACAGTGTTGTGACAAAGGAAAATAATTTAAATGTAAAGAGTATAACTTTCAATTTAGGGTTCTGCTGATTTGAAACAGGCCATCGAGGCTTCCTGATAAACCAGTAACTGCCTTAAGGAACACCCCTGAAGGAAACTCTAAGCAGAGAGATTGAGGTTTCCCTAGAAGAACCTGATAATGTTCTATGTTTCAACTGGGAATGCAAATGTCTGTGGCCTGTGTTCAGAACATGAATTAAAATGGCACTGACCTTGCAGGCAAATGTAAATAAAGTAAAAATATTAGTGAAGTCACTTCGTCAGTCTAGGATTTTACAGTAGTATCCACTACATGATCATAGGTTGAGTAGTTTGCTTACATTTCTAGACTGTAGTGCCACGTCATGAAAGATACAACTCTACCTTTTTACAAAATGTACTTTTATTTTTTCTGGAGTATTTGGGATATGTGTTTGAAAAGTATTTTACCCTTGGATTGTGAAATAGCAAGCTGGTATATAAAACATGTAATGAAAATGCAGCTGTAGTCTGGATGATAGTTGGAATGGTTTAATAACCTGCTTTAGTATCACATACTGGATTACTAACTCTGTGATCTCCCAAAGCCTTTCTCTCTTCAAATCATGATTAGCCTGGGGTCAAGAACCAAATGAATTCACTTTGGATTTTGATCATGTGGTAAACAAAATAGGAACACCCTTGCTTTCTTCATTCACTTAGATTTCTGTGATTATACAACTTTAAAGTTGTATTTACAACTACATCATCTGATGTCTATTTAAAGAATACTTTTAGTTTGCATTTACTGTGAAAGCATTTCCGTCATCCTCATGCCATTGTATGATCATAGGATCATAGAATGGCCTGGGTTGGGAGGGACCTCAAAGATCACCTTGTTTTACCTTATTCCAACCCCCTATGCTGTAGGCAGGGATGCCACCCCCTAGATCAGGTTGCCCAGAGCCTCATCCAACCTGGCCTTGGACACCTCCAGGGATGGGACATCCACAGCTTCTCTGGACAACCTGTACCAGTGCCTCACCACCCTCTGAGTGAAGAATTTTTTCCTAACCTCTAATCTAAATCTCTCTTCTTTTACTTTAAAACCCTTCCCCCTTGTCCTATTGTTATCTACCCAAGTAAAGTGTCCTTCTCCAGTCTTTTTATAAGACCCCTTTAAGGTAGTGATAGGCTGCAATGATATCACCCTGGAGCCTTCTCTTCTTGATCAAAGGAGAAGCTGGCCTTCACCAAATGCAGGTGAATCCAGCGAGGCAGGAGCCAAGGCCTGGTGCTCGACCTCCTGGAGCTGGTGGAGGTGGGCTCCATGCTGCCAGAGCCAGGCACGTTCCCATGCAGTGCGGGAAGAGAAGCTCAGCAGCGGCAGAGGTGGTTTCAGGGAGTCAAGCATCAGAGAGAAAGGAGGGAAAGAAAATGGCTGAACGTGCCATGAGAAATACATTGATTGAAATAATGACAGTTTTTGATTCAAACATCGTTTTTACATGTTGTCGATCGGTTTTAAAGTAGTTGTGATCATGATGATGTACCCAAATAGTAACAGGAAGAACGTACAGGCTGTTTTGCTGTATTTTCAAAATAAAGCAATGAATGACAATTTCAGTCTATGAGCATCATTGCTGCTGAAGTTATTATTTATTTTTTTTTTAATTTTTACAAAAGCCTTTACTGGGGCACAGTTCAACTTGGGAATTGTTGCAACTGAAATGTAGGATCGGGGAGGCTAACTGAGCAAAAGCGTATTTGTGGTGTGTGTGGTTTTGTTGTTTTGTTTTAGGGGAGTTGTTTTTTTTTAAACCCACCAAAACAGAAATATTTGTTTTTAGTGGCAGGACTGCGTGTGTGGTGTAATCAGCGTGGTATTAGCTGTCTGTGACGGTACTAACTCGTTGCTTATTTTAGCATTAAAAAATGTTTCCTGCAAAATACAGGAAACTAATTCAAAAACACTCTTTGTTGACTTGATAACCCTTTTTTTCTTTCTGCAACAAAAAAAAAAAAACAACAAGGAAAACAAACAGGCATATAAACGTGTTTCAGTGTCAGTTAAAAATGAATGGTTGTTTCTATATCAGCACTGACACTGATAAAATCTTATTGACCCTACTCGAAGTGAGGGAATACGCTACTGTTTCTTGTGTCTTGGGCAAAAGTAGAATATTAGGAATTTCACAGTATTGTATTTTTTTTATATTGATGTAACAGTGGAAACAAGATTCAGGTTATTGTATGTGAGAGTTTCTAATTAAGCTCTTCCTGTTTTTTTTATAAGCTTGTGGTTAATGTTAAAAGAAAAATACTTCAGCGTAGGGGAAGGGGGAGGGAAGGATCAGACTTTAGTTTGGCATTTCCTAATTTGCTGACTTTGGGACTGGGCATTTTGAACTTTTCTTCCTCTCTTGTTCTTCTCTTCCTCCTATGGAAGAATAAGGAAGTAAGATGTTACTCTGTAGTGTGCAACAGTATTCATCTCAACCAAGTATTCTGTATGATAATTTCACATAAGTTTAAGTCTTTTGGAGGGAGAAATTTGTTTGAATCTTAAAAGTTTTGGGTGTCAGGACTAGCGTGCACTAAAGAGAAACCAGCAGTTTCTGCTGCTCTAGTCTGCTGGTTACTGGTGTCAAACCAAACCAGTGGCCCTGATCCTGTAACAGCAGCAAATTCTCTGCATGATGATCCCAAAATCTTAATTGTAAAGTAGCAATAGAAACTTCACACCTGAAACAAAAGCTAGTTGAGATTTAAATAATAATAATAATAAAAATTACTGCAAGAGTCAGTAAGACTGTGATCTTGTAAATGTGCGTAGCATGACACATCAGCTCCAAGAGATAAATATGACATCACGAGCTTTAAACTGAAGTCAAATGCAGTTTTTATTTTCACATGACCTTTTCATCTCAGGCACTTTTACAGGTGCAAGACGGATGAGTTCAGTGAGTGACTTCGGGATTTTTGGTTATGACTGTTCTTGCTATAGACCATGTTTTTCGTCTAGATCTCTTGGTTTTCACCCAGAGCTGGGAATTGGCTTCTGAGTCTCAGCTAAGCCACAAATCTCTTACTGGATTTTGGGATTTATGAGGAACCTGAGCATACAGTGCCTTAGCAATGTGCTTGACTTCTAACGAGCCAGAGCAGAGTAAATCAACAGCATGCCTTTGGAGACTTGAAGATGATTGCTCATGAGCTTCCCCGAGTCAAATGCAAGTTGTTGATACAGACTTCTTTAGGTTAACTTTCTAATGTCATCTGTCTGCCTTTCTTTTTCAGTCTCTTACTCATTCACTGTAGTGAGCTGAGTGTGCTCTGCTTATTCTCATCCTGTTTTGGCTCCTGCTCTGACAATTACCCTAAATGTAGAACATGAAGGGAAACTTTAGCTATTTTCGCTTGGTTGATACTCAGAATCAATAGCATTTGCAGATTTTCTGTCTAAACTTGCATGTTGTAGTACCTAACGGGTTGTGTAGTAAAAATTCTGGTGTGTTGACAGGGTATTTTGGATTTTTAATTGATCATAACTACTTTATTTGTTGTAAGAACTTTGTAGTTCTTAAAAGGATGATAAACGAATAATGCTAGAAATCACTAGACTGTGTACTGCTGGCAGTGAAGGGCAGTCTTCTTCTATGTTCCTGAAATAAGTTTTTGGGATGACCTTGACTTTCACTGTCAGGTATTAAAAATGTTTCACTTGTCTTGAAGTAGAAGAGTGCAACCAGAAGTAACATGGGAAAATCAAAGTCGTATTATGTGAAACTGTCATGATGCTTACTCGGTGTGCCCCAGAGATGAAACACCACAGACTTCTTTGAGTTTTGTATACATACATCTCTAGTGATGGCTTATGTGGTTGATTCACTAGATAGCAGGAATTAAGGCTTCTACTTCCAGGCCTAACCTTTAAAAGATTTTTCTTCTAATGTATCTCTTTTGTTCTATCAGATGGATAGCACGTCACCAAGATTTGACTGCCTTTCTGAAATATTTTAGGTAGACAATATTTCAGTTTCCCTGGCTAGAAAAATAATTTTTGTTGATAGTGTTGCTGGAAATGGTTTTGTGCATCTTCCCAGTCTTATGACCTATAAAACAAAGTGACATGGTGAGCAGCAATGAGATGTCAAATACCTGAAAGCTTTAAGTCTGCCAAAGACGTAGGTTGGAAGGATGAGGCAGTTCAGCGGGTGACTTTGTGATTTTCCAATGACGCTGTCCCCAGCAGTAGCCATGTTTCTGTTTAGCATTTAGGTTTTCACCCCAGGGCGGAAGCTGTAAGTGAGAAGGATGCTTGAAGTCTGCTATTATTGTCAGTCTACTTTCTGGAGTACAATTCAGCTCTGCTACCATCTGCAGTAAGAACATTTGTCTTGATACGACACTTTAATTTGTATATTTATATAATGTTGGTTTTGCTGTTTTGTTTGTTTTTCAGACACACGATGAACCCACTGATACAAAATACAGCTAGCTAAACAGCTATAAAATGCCCAAATTTGCATCTACAAAACCAGTTCAAATAGAAAATTCGGACAGTGATAGCACCATGGTGGAAAAACCAACTGCAAGAAAGGTAATAAAATTATATTCGTGTTCCTTTCATTTTGGTGAAATTAAAAGCATGTGTTGTATCACAGTTTTTGTTGCTGTAATGGGAAGAAATAAATAAAAAACTATAGTCTGAAATCTTACCTACAGAGGAAAAAAATCTAGTGCAATTTTTTACATGCTTTCATGCCTAAATTAAATTAGGGAACAGAATTTATGCCTTTTGTTATAGCTTACAAGTTAGATCAAAAGGAAGCTGGATATGCTGATATTTTTGATGCAAGTTAGTGCATAATTTCCGTATCTTAGATCATATGAAGTCTTTATACACTCACAAGAGCAAGGATTCATATTTAATTTAATTTTACAGTGTCTTAGTCTCCGTAACAAGCACGTGAAACATTTCTGAAGGCCTGTGACAGTGCAGACCAGTGAGCGAACACAAGTTTCTTAGGATCCTTTGTAACACAGGTACTTGTTCCCCTCTGGGAGGACTCGAAAGCCAAATGCTGTAGAGGGGTTGAGAGTAACTCAAGTGAAGCCATGTTAAAAACTGTACAATCCACATTTGAGTGCTGGAAAATAAAGGGATATGCAGGGTCCAGTGGTACTAAAAGCTGGTCTGTTCATAAATGTGAAGTATCCTTTCATTTTCTAACTTCTAGAGGAAAGTCATAAATAACCCAGTTCTCAGTTTTGTCTGCATGGTACACTTGTAAAATGGACAACTGTAATTAGCTGTAATGAATAGTAACAGTTATAACTTAGAATACAGAATATTATTCTAAGCTGTACGTTGCCCTGTGGAGACAGAATCCATTTATCTCCCAAATCATGTTTAAATCTATCTCCTTTAGAAAAGGAGATGGTGTGTTGCTCATACTTAGTATTTTGTTGAAGTCTTTCCTGGAAGACCACTTGATGTATAAGACAGGTGGAGATGAGAAAATAGGAGAATAGAAGATCCAGCATCTGCTTTAAACTGTATGTCTTCCAAAAAGATCTATACAAAACATTAGACTTTTTAGCTTCTTCTCAGTTTCTTTTATGGGTCCCAGTAAAGTGAGGTAAAAGTATTGGTATCTGCTAACAGTGATAAATTACATAGCTGAGAAAGAAGTTAGAGTGAAATGGGGAGAGGAAATTGACTTATAGTAAAGGGACAAAAAAATATGTGTATTTATTTTCCTTCTTGTTCTTCTTTAGCATATAGTCAAGTTAACTGAAATACTGGGAAATTCAACACTGGAAAGGAGGGGGGAATCAGTGGGACCTAAAAACAGGAGGAACAGAAAGGGTATTGCAGTGAAATCTAGCAGAATTCAGTACTGCCTTTTTAAGTATTTACTTGTAAGTAAGTTAGAGTTTCTAAAGCTTTTAGATGATTTATTTAACTAACACAAATATTTTCTGGCTTAATAAACTCGCATCTTGACACTACAGTATTTCTGGGCAAAAAAACTTCTGACACCTGTAAATCTTTGATAAGCAATGGCTGCTCATTCTAGGAAACCACCTGTGTCATTTTTATTTTTTTCAAGTTTTATATGTGTTTTTAATTTAAAAAAAAATCTAGAACAGGTTAAAGTATGTTTTCATCTTTTCACTTGCATAAAAAAAGAAATAGTGGGTTTTCTGGAATATGTCAAGTTCTAAATTTTCCTGTTTCTATGCTAAAGATACAGCTTGAAATGCTTGGAATGCGTTTATTTATAGGTTTATGTGTATACAAATAGATGTTCATATTTTTATAGTTCAAATTACTTTCTTCATCCATAAGCTCTGAATTTTACATACAAAGAGCTCTGCAGTCTGAGTTAAAAATAAATCAGCTTGTCAAAACAAGTGTTTAGTGTTGAGGCCTCCTTTCCTCTTCCATGCCCCACCTCTGACTCTCCTCTCCCTGTTGCATGCTACTATAGCAGAAAAACGATGCCAGTGGCTGGTGAATTTGCAGCCATTGCCAAAGGAGCTGCCTTAGCAGTGAGCCTTACACCCAGTTCAGTGTTTGCTGGTTGCCTTGAGATCTTTCTCTGCAGTAATCTCCTGTCTCTGATCGCTATAAACCGGTCCCTCTGCTGGGCCATTTAACACCCATATCCTGCTATCTCTGCAAAAGCTGGGTAAGCTTTTGAAATGCAGATACATTCTGGCAAAAGAGCTACACAAAGGTAGTAGTTGTTATGAATGAAGTTAGTAATTTTTCCAGGAAAGAGAAAGCTGAACACGGTGTCCTTTATTTAAGCACCAGGTAGGGGAAGTGGAAATATGGCAAATTTTCATTCAATTTAGAAAGGACTAAATTAACTTCCTATTTTGAGTAGTCACATGAAACATTTCCATTGTCACTTTGGTTGTGGTGGTGGTTTGTCCGTAGCTGGTTGCTCAACAAGGAAATGAATGTCGCTAAGACTGTACAGTGCACTAATTAGAAACATGGACAAACACGTTGTGTTGCTCAGTATTTGAGATTAGTTTTCCCAAGTAATCCAGCCTTCACTGGCATCTTAAAGCCCAGGAGGAAGTGGAAGTTTGACCAAGGACATGGCTATGTGGACTAATTACATGGATACCAAAAAATAAATTGACAAACTGCTCCCTTTGTTGCATTCAGTCTTGTTCACTATCTACCTTGGCATGTTGTTTGAGATGTAATTTGAGACTCATGTAGGATTTGGTTTAGGGTTGTACGGCAATAATAACAATAAATAGTGCTGAAAAACTGAGATCCTCAATAGCGTTACAGAATTTCATAAGCATTGCAGTTAACCTTCCTGTGTTCACGTTTTTAGCATAAGTGCAGTTTGGTTACTTTTGTCCTTATTTCGAGGAAAAAATGAATATATGATTAAGATAGTAAATAGTCACATAAGTCACACACACACTGTTCTTCAACAGAAGAACAAGCAATAGGCAGTAGTGTTCAGCTGGCGCTTCAATAATGTGCAGTTTCTCCTCCTGTATTAGGAAAAAAATAGACAAAATATTGCCAAAATGTAATCATTTGGATTCAGCCTGGAAAATGACTTGAAATTCAACAGACAACAGGGTAACACTAAAATTTGAGCTAGAAACAAAGTAAATCAAGGGGCAAAATTGTATCGCACAAACATGAAACTAAAGTGAAGATGGATTAGGCAAAATTGGATAGTGATTATTTAAAGTGAAGTATCCTTAGAAAGTGGTTGAAATTTCTGTAAAGCAGATAAAGATATGTATTCAGATATGTAATATGTACATATCTGCAACCATGGATTTAAAAGCAATAGTATTTTAAGCATTAGAACCTCTTATGAAAAAGTTAGATTAGTTAACCTAATGTAATACTGTAAGGAGGTGATGATGCTGCAGGTATAAAGAATACAGAAGTAAAAATTTTTAGTGGTCCTTAGTATAAAAAATGCATTCTATTTTTCATGTAGCTTTGGCTTTCTTTTCAAATCAAATTTTGGTAGGAGAGTGCAATCGGACCACTTCTGCAGTTCGATATGTAAACTTGTTCTTACTTCTGTGTCCACTAATACAAGTTTGTTGGTGCAGAAGTATTTTTGAACTACTTGTAGAGCTTAATTTCTCTGACTAAACAGATGGAAGATAGGTAGTTTAATTATAGGTGTTCCTGTATTCAACAGTCCTAAAGTTACTGTTCCTACAAGACTTAATCTTTCATACTTGTTGAGTGAAAGTTGATATTTACTATGCTGTTCTGATAACCAGTAAATAGCTATGTGAACTAGCTAATTTTTTTTAGTTCTTTTGAGAACTTAAGAACATGCATGGAGTAATATTCATGTTAATAAAACGAGTTTCTAGCATATATGCTGTAGGGTACGTGTTTCTATTTTGGTTGCTTGCCCTACGAACATAAAAATTGATAAGACTGTACAACAGGTAGATCCTTCAGTGTTTGCAAGAGGTATTTTATAAACATAAGGAAATTTTAATTTTTCTGAATGTATATCTTCAATGGCAGAAAGTCTGCGAGTAAAAGGTAGATCTGTGGTTCAAAGGAGAAATGCATTTTCGCTTTGTAAAAAGTAAATCTCATCTTAGAAGGCTCCAACAATAGTTATTCCCAAAGCCATTTTAGTACCATGCAGAACGTGCTTCAGTATGTAATTATTTTTGATAGGCAGAAAGAAATGCTCATTCTACTGAGGTTTCGTACATCTGCTAGATTATAAATTATATGGCACTGCGTTGTCTCCTTTTGTGTATTGTCATTGATTGCAGACATAGCAGAAAATAGAGCTGGAATGGGATATTAAGAGATTGTCCAGGCTGCTGTTTGTTAGCCTCCTGAGACTGTTTCTGTGGAACAGATTACAAATGGCCTCATGGTAGCACACCAGTATGGTTTTGCTGAGGTAGAAAATTCTTCTCGTTACTACACCTCCCAGTGAGGCGTGCATTCGATGTTGAGATGCGCAGCTCTGGTTCATCCATTTGCCCCAGAGCACACCAAGCTGTACGCGGTTCTTGACAAATCTTGGCCAGACCTTTGCTTTGAAGCCTTGACTGGTGGAAACTCCACAGTCTCCTTGGGCAGTTGGAAAGAGTGGAAAGGTAAATTACCTTTACTTGCCTCTTGTAGTCTAAAGCCATTAAGCGTTCTCTAAGTCTAGCGGACAAGGAGAATATGCAATGCATTTTGTTTTGGAGCACTTTTTTAGTTTACGGATCTGAACATTATCATGTCTTTATTCAATGTTTTATTCAGTTGGTAGTTTAGATGAATGATCTGCCATAGAAAATCCACAGATGTTCTGAATTATAGGCCCCTGAAGGAAAGGTGTCAGCTTCATTTTAGTTTACATTTGTGGATCACAGGAAGCTAATCAATAGACTTATTCAGGCTGAATTTTGAACCCTGCATGGACCCTGAAAAAGATGTAGGTGGGACCAGGAGTAGGTGAAACAGGGAATGCTCGCTCTTTAAGCTGAAGTACCTGTTCTAACCCACAGGGCGTGCTGCCTCCTCTTGCCTTCCTTTACTTGAAGTTGAATCCAGAAGGCTGTTACGAGTTATCTGAATTTTAATGTGGGGTCTTTGAAGAGTCTGAAGAACCTTGTTTTTATCCCGTTCTTTTCCTTTTGTTTTGTATTTAAACTATTATCAAATGAAGACTGCTCTACAAATTCGCTAGTGATTATATTTTTAATTTGCTATTGATCTTTGCATCTCCCTCTTGCCCAGGCGTGATACTGTCTGCATACCTAATTGCATCTCTATCAGCGTTGTCACTGGAAATACTAAATAGTATTGGGTTTGGCACTGACTTCTCAAACAGGCTGTTTGTTCATTGCATCCTTCGGATTGGAAAGGCAGCCCCTGGTTGTTCATGACACTCTAAGTAGCCCTTTAGCCTATTCGGTGTGCTTTATTGTTTGTATGTGGTCACTGCCAAATTCTTATTGGAAGCTTACTTGATTTAAAGCTTTATCGAGTACTCTGCTTTATACCATTTTAATATATTTTATTTCTCACAGAGTGGGAAACTTGCTTGCTTTCAAAGCAAGTAAATTTAATACAATGAACATCACGTAAAGAGGTGCAAATTTTAGGATACTTCTCATTTGAAAAGGATAAATGTTTATTTCCACAATAGCTAAGGAGCAAAATACTCATTCTAAGATGTGTCCTGTAATTTCTGTGTATTGTGTGCAGCCTGTTCTTTCACTTCATTGCATTTTTATTTGCCTGAAAGTATACATTTTGAGCACACTCTCCTTTTAAGTAGATAATCATACAAATGAATATTCAGTGATTAACAAAACAAAAACAAAAGTAGTGTGCCAATCAGGTTTCATATAATGCATGTACACAGGAATAAATGCAAAGTTATCAAATTATTTTAGCAGCTTGTGCTTCTTTAAACACCTGCTAATTAGTTTTAGAACTAACCAGTTCAAAAAAAATGTTGCTTTTTAAGGATTTCCAATTGGGAAAGGCTTGTCTTTTTTCTACAAAACAAAGTTAAACCAGTTATTTGAGTGTTTCTTGTTTACAAACCTTAACTGATGCTTTCTTTTGCCTTGTACCTAATGTAAGATAATATCCTAAAGACAGCAATAAAAATGTAATGCCATTCTATCATGCTGTGGGAGATTCTTATAGGTATGTATGAGAAATAACTGGATTGAGCTGTTTGCACAAGGAAAGAATGCTCCTGGTGAGACTGGGCAGAAGTGGAAGACTTTAGTAGAAGAGCTCAGAGTGGACTTAATGTAGTTTGGGTCTGTCCTTGTCAATGGATATGTGTGTTTGCAGACATTAATGATCAGTTCTGTTAGATTGGTTAGCTTCATTTAAAGGTAATAACATTCACATTTTACCTACCAAGAGCTCAGGGGAATCTTAGGGTTTTCTAGATTTTCTTCTAGCATTTAAGGAAAAGGCCTGGGGAGGTGTTCGCTTTCTTTGGGGTTTTGGAGACGGGTGGTTTTGGTATGTGGGTTCTATTTTCTGTTTTGGCTTGTTCTGGTCTGGGGGGAGAGATGGGTAAGGGGTGTATTTTTTGCTTTTTTTTTCCAGGTTTCCAAACTTGGACTGACTATAGGTTTCTCTGGGGGCATCAGCCCGCTACTTCAGGAATTCTCCTTAAATAGACTGATTCCCACCCTTCTTTGTGACTTCCCTGGTACGGACATCTGTTGTCTGAACCACGTAGGGGGGATGTTTGTGGGTTCTCTTTGTAATCATTGCTGCCTGTCCT
The DNA here is from genome assembly GCF_965140915.1 of Aythya marila. NCBI lineage: Eukaryota > Metazoa > Chordata > Aves > Anseriformes > Anatidae > Aythya > Aythya marila. Next base: position 103,810,905 of record NC_139043.1, on the reverse strand, counting down.
CTAGGCGACAGTTTAAACTCGGAGCATCAGATGATATAATCAAGCTACCCTTCTTACCTGCCTATGTTTTAAAATAGAGGATGAGTGCTCTTGAGTGCCTTTGCTTGGCGTTGCTTGCTAGTTTCCTCTAATCAGAATAAATCTTTTAACTTCTTGCTTCAAAAGCACGAAGGAACAGCCTTTAGTTTTGCGCTGATTGACAAGTAAGTGTATGTTCCTCTTCTACCTTTAGAAGATGAATCTACTAGTGTTTTCACTCAATCAGCTGTTGAATAATACAGAGCTGTGGAGTTGGGGTAACTGAATAATGTACCTCTACAGCACATAATGAAGAGAAAATGTCATTTCTCTGCATTGGCTCTTGATTGGTATGCAAAAATGTTGGGCTTTGCAGAGGGATCTTTTAAGCATTCATCTTACTAACTTGCTGCCTTTTCCATACTTCAAGCTCCTAGATTATCAAACAATTGATCGTAAGTTATTGAGTCCATCCCGTTTTTCTCTGTTTGTTGTAAAATGTCTTATAAGCAAAAATACTAGATTTATGCACCTAAAAATTCCAAATTGTACCTATTTTTTCATGAATTTCATACCAGTTAAATAAAATTTCGGTATAGATTATCTATGTTCTGGGGAAATTTTGCTTCAGAAGATGATGCACTAACTATCCCTGTTGAAATGGAAGGGAAGCTCTCTGTATGGATGGGTTTGGGGATGGGGAGGAGGCAGGGGAAGGTTCTTAGGGGGTTTTGTTATTGTGTTATTGTTCAGTCTGAACAGCAGTGTGGGCTTTTAATGTACTGTTAATGTGGTTATTGTGCTATAGTCAGGGAAACAAATTGGCATGCTCATTAAAGGTTCTGAGACTTAGCAAAGTCTTGTCCAGTTGGTGTTGTTCCTTTGACCATTAATGAAGGCTCAAGTAGCAAACAACAGTTCTACAGTGATGTACCTGGAAGTAGATATAACACAGAAGATTCTCACTTTAAAAGGAAAGAAATGCTATTGATTATTTTCAGTAAGGTTACCTTAAAAGGTTTTGAATGAGCTACTATGTAATGATACAAGTACTTGCACATACGCTCTCACATAGCAGTCTTTTCAGTCTGTATACGTTATGAGACTCTCCTGCTTTATGCAAAAATTACTTAGTATACTTTTTATTTATATTAGAGCAAGGACAAGATTGCATCCTACAGCAAAACTCCAAAAGTGGATAGGAGTGATGTGGGGAAGGAGATGAAAGAAAAGTCTTCCATGAAACGTAAACTTCCTTTTACTATTAGTCCATCCAGAAATGAAGATCGCAATTCAGACACAGGTAGAACCTTTTTATTTCCTTAACTAATTATTTGTTGGTAAAATACATCCTATTTTAATTAATTGTATATTATGTTTTTACATTGATTTTTCCCTCTAAAAAGGATACTAAGTATAAACGTTGCTTGCTTGCTTCTGATTGTTGCATCTCGGTCTGATAGGCTTTCATCCTATCAGATGTTACCAAAAGCTAGCATGCCATCGTAGTTTATCTACATTTTCCAGATCTTTCCTAACCTTGTTCTTTTGCTTCCATTTTAGTCATTAAGTCTTTATTTTCATGGTCATCTCTAGAGGTCCATTTGCTAAAGCAAGTAAACTGATGGAAAGATGTGTAAGTGCCTTGATTTGTGGCACAGATCTTAGCCTTTCGTAGCCTGTTGGTGGTGGGGGGGAAGATGGGGAGTGCTCTGTCCTATATATAAAAGTTGCTAAGGTTATGGAACTAACTGAACTAGCTATGGAGAACAAACTTCTTTCAGTTTGAGCTCCTCTGATCTGTTCAGGATGCCTTTTCTGCACAGGCTGGTAGTTTTTCCTGACTTAAGCATATTCTATTACAACTGATTTGAAGACTTCAAAATATCATTCTTAACATGGCTCTTTTCGAATCAAGATGGAGGAATCTAAATGTCATTCCAAGAGTATAATTAACCTAATTAAGTATATGCAGTAGTCCAGTAATAGTTATGTTGCCAGCAAGACAGTATCCAAGACTTCTGGATGGTCACCAGAAAGTCTGCTCCCCAGATTTCTCACCGGTTCAGTCTGACAGTTTCTCATATAGTACTTAACACATTTTTTTTTTCAGAAAAGTTAATTAATTAACATACTTGTATTTAATTCTAGTTATGTACCTAAGTACGTACATACTTTTTGTCCAGGATTGATTTATTGCAGACAATTTGATTCTTGGATGTTACAAACATATTTTTGTTAATGTAAAGAGAACGTGGTATAAAATCCAAATTTGAAATAGTTGCATTGCAAACCAGAACTTTTGGATTTAAAGCTCAGTTTTCAGTGTGTTTACAGAATTCTACAGTCGTATCCTATTCATAATACCACTTGATTCTGAAAAGACCATGTGTAAATTATATATGTACGCTCCCAGCATTTGCTTTGTTGATTTTATTGTTTGGTGTTATACCATAACTGTTTTTTTGTAGTGGAATTAAATGTATTTAGAAATAGTCTTTAGCACTTATTTAATGTGTTCTGTGTTGGAAATCTTTTGTCATTTCTCACCATCTCCATCAACTTTAATTCATTGTCACAACATCTTGTAAGGTAATGTAAAATTTTGTGTTTTCTCTTGCTCTAGCATCTATTGTCACAGTTGCTGCAAACAAGATGGATTAGTCTAGCTGTCTAGACAAGCACAGACAGTGCAGTGCATACACTACAAAACCTTTTTAAGTTGTAGCAGAGGAATGATGGAAACAGTTCAAGTAGGGGCAAGAAATACTTTACAGAACAATGGAAGGCACATAACTCTTAATTATTGTGTAGCAAACATCAGTGCTTATTGTCTGATTCATTGTTGACATGTTGCAAACTTCTGTGTGCATTACTGCTGAGGAAGGAAGGCAAGATAACTATACTGTTTCACAGGTGAGGAACTTGGTACCTAGGCTTTCCAAAGGCCATAGAGGCTGGGACCATTACTGGGACCAAAACCAAATAAACAACAACAAAGAACAATTCTTGTCTTGCTGATTCTGTACCTAACCAATTGGATTAGACCAGTGAGCATTAACCACTTACATATTGCTGCCAAGCTGCTGAACTCTTACCTCTGGCAGAAGTGTCTCCTTGCTAACTAAGTACAGAGAATGGCAAATATTATTTGGGAAGGAAGAAAGTTTTGGAGGTGACAGAGTAACCAGATATGGAATCAAGAAGAGGGGATGAAATGCTTCTTGTTAGCTAGTAGTACTAGTGGGTTGGGGGGATGAAAGGGGTGTTGTTTTCTTAAAAATAATAATAATAAAAAAAACAGGGGAGCAGGATTCTGTTTTCTTCTGGTACGTGTTGAAAATCTGTAGAAGCAGTCTAGGGGAGATGATCAGAGGTTATGTACACAATTCATAATAAGAAAAGTTCAGAAAAATTGTGGAACTACTGCATTCTTCACCCTGTCCGTTATAGTTCCAGGATGTATTTTATCCTTTCCTTGTTGTTTTACTTTTAATTGACTTCCAATATATTTTTTTTCAGAGTTAAGTATAGTAGAAATGTTCTCACTAGTTTGCTAAATAGTTTATCTGTAATCAATAAAATACCATTGAGTTTGCTTTCCAAATGTTTTTAAAGACTTGGCGTCATCTAAAAACATCTCTGGGTGAACAAAAATCAAGGAGTGCCATGAAAAGTAAATTTAGGGTAAGAGTTCTAATTTAGTGAACAACTGTTCATAATAAATGGTTTATCTCCAAGACACATGATAGGGTTGCTAGCTGATGATAGAAACCCCATGGTAATAGGGTTCCATCCTATTTAGGAAGGTAAATGAGTTACTGGAAAAATGGGAATATCTTATTTTTAGAGCACTACGTCATTGGACTTGTCTCAGTTCTATTTCCAGAATATGTATACATAAACTAAGATTTTTTATTTATATTTTTTTTAATCACCTTTATATGACAAATACTAATTTTTATCCGGTTTCTCTCCTTTGGATTGAAATGCTGCCTCTTGTGACATGTTTCTCTCACCAGCTTCAGCCTCTCTCCCTACCCCTAAATTCCACCTATTGCTTCCTCTTCCTGGTATTTTTGGTTTCTCATGGTATGGTTTTTGGTTTTGTGTTTGGTGTTTTGTTGTGTTTTGTTTCTTTCTTTTCATTCGGGTATTGTCAAGAAACTGTATAAGTGATAATAAACATGGACATCCAAAAGGATGTTAACTTCACTTGGAAATGTATTTTAAAAAATTGATTCCTACTAAGCTGTGTATAAAGTAAATGTTACGTCCAGTCAGTTTTGGGAAGTCTGAAAACAAACTGCATTTGTAGTGTCCCGTAAGAGTCTAGAGCAATGCTTAGTCTTGTTGTTTATTTAGATTTGCATTTAAATTAGTTGTATTAGCTTTTGCCTAAGAAACTGGTGCATTAAATTAATGAAAAATATTTTCATATCTAGCTTGTAGGTTCCTTTCTTAATAATTTCATACTGGCTAGGACCTAATCCTGTTGACTAAATGTAGGCATGCAATGCCAGCTGAGATGCCTGCGGTAGCTAAGTCTGCAGATTTAAGCTGATTTATAACATGAGCTGTGGGAGATCTGTTATGGGACAGCTCCAGCACCTGGAATGGCACTGTGTGCCAATTTTTAATCAACAGAGCCCTGTTCTTACTTTCTTTTATTGTGCAGGTGTGTGTCTATTATACTGCTGTTATTTGTTTGAGCAGATCTGGCTTGCGTGTGCTGTCCTTGTTTGGATGCTTCTCCTAAGCTGGAGTCTCTGTTACGACATCCCCATTCTGTGATCAAGAGCAACCACAAAAAGCTAATGCTATATATATTTGTGTGTGTGTGTCAAATTTAATTGCAGTGTAGCTTTAACCTTTATTGAAGTTAATTTCCCATAACCTTATGGAGGATTTTACATTTAAGATTTGCGTAAGACTGGTGGAATTGATGGTGGAGGAAGAATCATTTTTCGTAACTTTTTTTAATAAGTTCCCTGATTTGAAGTTTCCCAATCCAAAATCACCATTTGCATGAAAGACTACTTATTTAGAGTACTTAAATAGCATTCTTTAAATTTCAGTAATTTAATTGATTTGCTTATTCTTAAATAATCCATTTTTGTGATAGATTATCTGAGTGAGAACACAGCAGGCAAGTGCTACTATTTTATAGGACAAGTTTGTTTGCTTGCACCACCTTATTAATCTGAAGAAACAAATTTGTGTTTCTCTATATAATTACATGTAACTGCAGATTGGAAAAATATTTTCATGGTGAAGGTAAGTATAGGAATTTTAAGCATAGGCATTTTTTAATCTTGTTACATAGTTGATTATTCACAAAGAACAGTAAGAGTTACAGTTACACACCAATTTGTCACTTTCCTTGGAAATAACATCTTCCAGATTTCCTGTTTGTAGTAATACCTTGGTTTTGTTATCTGACCTCAGCAATTCCTGCCTTTAACATAGTCCAAGCATAGCACAGTCATTTCTTCTAGCATGTAATAGATATCCAGAGAAGACTGTTCCATGTGTACCTCATCCTAACAGTGCATATATGTGTGCTTCCTATAGACAGGCTAGTGGGGCTGCTAAAAGGACTGTTTGGACAACTGTGGTACTACTTGCTGGATTTCAGCTGTTAAAACCGTGACAAGTTTCTTTACCTAATGTATGAGCCAGAGACAGGAAAGTAGATGTGTCTTTGTGCATGTGTATATAAGTTTCAGTAAATATCTGCTATTAACTTAATTAAGCATCACAACAGTACCTTAAATTTCTCTAAAGTGTACAGTATACAACAAGTTCCCTGCATCACGTTCTAGTCTTTAACTGAGTGTAGGAAGCAGCAGTCAATCTTGATGTGTTTCTCTTAAAAATAATAACTTCATCTGCAGATTTGATCACCATGACCTGTCTTCTACTGTTGCCAGTAATAAGGATATTAGTGTCTTGGTCTACATCACTTAATGATTTAGCTTCTGTAGACGTGATTATTTTATGTCAAGCAGTTTATATTTTAGCTTCATGTGGTCCTATTTCTTGGTGCAGTTATTCCTTATAATTTGCACTGACAGGAGTTCGATGTAAAAGTAGAATTGGAACAAGCCCTGAAGTTGGAATTTGCTCTGTTTGCTTTTTCCTTTATCCACCAAACTGATTATTTTACAAAATGATATACTCTGTCAGTTTGGCATGATTTGTTTTGAGGAATCCATATGTAATTTTATTTACCAACTTATTTTCCTAAACCACTTAGAAATAAGTTGATCCAGTGTTTGTAACTTATCCAAATCCAAAACAAACAGGTACATTATCAGTTGTCTTGGGACATTATCTGTGAAGCATACTTTCTCTTAAAGTAATTGCTGATGATGTTTTTGCTGCCGGTACATTTCAAAAGTGTGAGTGAATTTCATGAATTTATATAAAAATAAGTGCTTAAATGCAGTTATAGCACTGTTTCACATAACTATTTTTGAACTTTTTTTTTTTTTTAAGTGTTATGTGGAAAACTTACACTGCAAAAGGAAAATATTACAAGGAACGTTGTCCAAATAGATTTAGTTGCATATTATGAAGGCTGTTTAATAAAGAAAATCAAACATGGATCCATTTGAAGAGTTTGGATTGTAGTTAATAACATGTAAGAAATTCCCTGATGTCCTAACTGCTGAAGAATATCAAAAAGTGACAAGAAAGTGAATTTGAAAGAAGATATTTGCACTTCATAGACATTGAAAACAAAATATTCAAAACTTAAAAAAAAAAAAAAAAAACTTTTTAAAAATTGACTTCAACAGTTTTATAAGTGAAATTTTGTATGACCTTAATTTCTCAAACTAATATTATCTCTATATTAAGGAAGTTATTACCGTTCAAATTGTATGGACATCAAGAACATGGCTGTGAAAAGTTTTTGTTTAACACCAGATAAAGAATAATTAAATAGCCAAGGCTTTAGATTGTTAAGTTAGTCTTTTTCCTGCTAAATGAAGTGTAGTGTGATGATAATGTTGGGGCAGTGAAAACAAATAATCTATTGTGCAATAAGCGCAGTGGGAGTTCCCAATCATTTGTAAGATTTTTCTGTGGCTTTGTGTAATGTCTTTATCAGCAGTTGTAGAGTTGTTTTTCTTGGATCAAAAAAGTAGTCTTTTTTTTTTTTTTTTTTTAGTTTATCTAAATTTCTCTTTTATATGCCCTACTATTTCCCCTTCGATTCCTTCCACACATTTGTTCTGTGTTTTGTTTTGTTTTTATCCTCTAGTTTAAATCTAGGCCATATGCATGAGAACTGGAGTTGGGGAAAAATTACTAGCTTCTTTGCGGATGTACTCCAGTAAATGGATTATTAGGTGCACCTGCTGTAGTCCCAAGACACTTTTTTTTTTTTTTTTTTTGCTTTATTGTTGGTCGTACTCATTTTGTGTATTGAACTGTTCAGATTTTCTGAAAATCCATACGTAGTCCAGCATCTACTTGGTGAGAGCAATTGGTAAGACCTAGAAATGCTCTGTAAACACTATTGCACCAGTGAAAAGCTTTGGAATATTGGGTGGGACTTCGGTGTTGTTTCACAACACTAAACATGATACATGATTGAATTTCACTCATATGCTTAATAGGTATTTCCAGTAAAATGATTAAAAAAAATAAAAGTATAAACAAACAAAACCCACGCTATCATTTGGATGTATTGTTTTCCCAAGCTGAATATAGTTATAAAATTGTTATGAATGATTCAGAATGCAAATGAATGTGTGTTTTGTTTTGTTTTGTTGTGAAAAAGAATCATAAGTGGTAAATAGCATAAACTAAGAAACAGCAAATCGTGCCAGACAAACTGAAATATGTTGTTTTGTTGGAAATACTAAATTAGCCAATGAAGGTTACAGAGTATGCTCTCCTCGGAGAGAGAACAGCATAATCGCATTGAAAAGCTGAAAGTAAAATTTCATTGTAGGTTTTCTTTAGGTTTTCCTATATGCAGACTTTCTACAAACAGGGAAGCAGGCTTGATTTAGACATCGTATGTATTTTTAGATGTTCAGAAGTGTGAGATGCATGCAGTTCAGAAAAATCTCAACAATTACATATGTAAAAGGGATCTCCCTGTTTCCTTTTTAAACATGGATAAATTTGTAGGTTTTATATGTATGTCTGCTCCTTTCCATTCTTAAAATAATCTTATTATAATTGTTCAGTCTGTAAAAGCATATATTTCTTATTTGGTCAGTATGGAATTGAAAATGTACACTGGTTGCATGGCTTTCTGTGCCTTTAGAACATTGCACTACTGGAGCCTTTGTATATAAGCAAACCTAGAAGGTGAGATTTAGAGAGGGCTAGGAAGGCAGAAAATGAGTTAAGAGGAAATGAATGAAATGAGGAGGGGCCCGGAGAGAGGGCTGGAAACAAGTAGAGAATATCAAAAGATAAAAAAGGTCAGTTTGGGGATTAATGAAATGTGGAATGGTACATGCTTAGGAACCTCAGTGGGACTTAAGCTTCTTACTTGTAATTTTTATTAATTTTTGCTCCTCTGCAGAAAGTTTGCAGTGAAGTGAAGTTTGCCTCAGTGGAGTCTTTTGAGATTTTCATCTTCTGCAGATAGCAGATTTTTAATGAAGCTTTTATCTTACGGGTGCTTTGAGGTTGAGATGTTGGAAAGGAAACTGGAAGATCAATATAATCACAAGGACAGTGATGAAATAAAATCCATCCCCTCCCCTCCAACTGTACCTTAACTGCACTTTCCATGTTTTTTTAATATGTCCCCAAATACTAAGGTTAACTAAAACTGGATGAGCAGTGCCTCATCAGATGATAATTGATTACAGTAAGGGTAAGATGCGAGAAGGTGCTGCACAAAGAACTAAAGTCATCAGTGTGGCAACCAAGCTTATTTTACTAACAGTAACAATCCCTGACCAAATTTTAGCATTTTCATAGAGTCAAACCCAGCTCATCAGTCCAACGTTTTTTCCCCTTTCTCTTATTACATGTTCTTGATTGTAATTTTTAGATCTCAAGCAACAACATGAAGCAAAGTTTATGGCTTAGCATGTCAGCTAGTCACAGAGGAGAAAGCAGCCAACAGACGACCTTCCTCCTTCTTGAATCCTTCCCTTATCTCTGTGCTCAGTAGTCTAGTCTGGAGGGTGAATTGGGGTTTCCCATGACTGTAGGGTGCAGAGCAATGTCTGACTGTTTCAAGGTATGTCAGGAACGTGGAAGGCAGGGAATCTACCAAAAGGAGAGGGTGCGGCAGAATTAGAAGCTCATGATGACCCTGGGCTTCTAGGGAAGGGAACCAAGGGAAGTATTTGCTCAGAATTTTGAGATGTTCTGTTAATTTAAGCCTATTTTAGAAAACAGGCTGTTCCTTTTTGGTAGTATCAATTAGATATTTTTTTTTTGTACTGCTTTCAAAAAGTTTAATTCGAAATAACCAAGGATGTTTACTTTCAAGCAGTAGCCTTAGGGGCTGAAGAAAAAGGTAGATGTTACATATCTAACATGTAATATTAAGCTACTTACAAAATAGAAAATGCTAAATTTGACAAGAACTTTCTCAGACAAAAAAAGAACAATTTTCTGGAAAGCTGAGATAATAACAGGAAGTGAATGGTCTTCACTATGCATAAATGCAAGCTATTACATCTCCGGAAAATATAGTTACAAGGTAGGGAGGTGTATGGAAAATAGTTGTAGGAAAAGAAATATGATATATGGGGAGTTTGTACTTGTCTGATATTGAGATCATTAAAGATTGTTCCAGTTAAAAGCAATTTAGTCACTACATCACAAATCGGTTGTTTTCTGTTATATTTCAAGGTGAATGCTTGTGTTTGGTTTAGGAAATATTGGTATAATAAAATGAAGGAAGAATGTTTGAAAAGGATGGAAGATATAGATCAAACAAATTTTCCAAGTTATACAAATAAAATATTCGTTTTGAAATTTTGTAATATATTAAAAATTTATCTGATTTCAGAGCGCACTTAACTGATCTTGAGATCTGTGAGAATTCTTAGGTACTGAGATAGCTTTAGAAATTATCTGTGTATTCAGATGTGTAATTTTAGCTCCTGGCTCAAAAGTTGGACGTGGAGTATCAAATATCTTCAGTAAATATTGATAAAAGAAGTTATACATGTAAAATATATGAAATAGGTGTATGTTTTGGAAGGGTATGAATTTCGAAGAAGAAAGTGCTTTTAAGGTGAAGTAACAGAATGAGAGAAGAAATCCTGTATTCCATTATCTAACAAATATCTGTATTAAGAAGTCTTTTCCTAACTTTTAACACGAGGTCTTGAGAGAAGAGTCGCAAATTTGGATTAGAGGCTGAAGGGAACTGGCTGATCTTAAAGCACTTTTTAAGGATCTGACTTGTTTCTCCAAGGTTTGAAATTGTGAGTCTTACTGCAAGGTGGAACAGGTTTTCTATCTTTCAGAATTTTTAGTACTCCTTCTTACAGCTCTGAGTAGTTCAACTCGGTAGCTTTTAGCCTAATATAATATAAAAGGTAACCAAAATTAATGCAAATGCAGCAAATTAGAGATGCAATTTCTGTTTATCTTCTGTCATCAATCACCAGTTCACGTACCTTGAAAATATGGTTTTACTTCTAGAAGAAGTTTATAGCAGAATAGCAATTTGAGCCTTACAATGTTCATATTTCCAGAGAAGGAAGGTCCAGAGAAAAAGAAAGCGAAGAAGGATGCTGCAAACAAGAAATCAGCACCAGTTAGCATCCTTTTTGGTTATCCTCTGTCAGAGCGCAAGCAGATGGCACTTCTCATGCAGATGACAGCAAGAGACAACAGTCCAGGTGATCTTACATAGCTAACAGTTTTCTTCTTCCTGCCATTTTTATTTTTATTTTTATTTTTATTTTTTACCTCTCAGACACTGTTCCATGCACTTATTTAAACTGAAGTGCTACTTTTTTATGGAGTTTAAGTACAGTCTCATTGTCTCTATTTTGGAGTGGGATTTCCATTTAGTAGGAAAATGATTCAACTTCTTAGGATTTAAAGGGGGGGGACACCCTCTTTAATGAGAGATGCCTTGTTTTTAACTCAGAACTTCAAACTATCCTTGCTCCAGCTGTATTTAAAAAAAAAAATCTTGTTTTTATAAATGTGTTTTTGTTTGTAAAAATGTGTTTTTACAAAATCTGCATTTTTTAAAAGTGAATGTCTGCATTTATTTAAGAATTTGGTATTGGTTAGCGGTATCCTGCTGTGTTTAAATCTGTGTAGAGAAAGGCAAGACAATTTCATGGAAGGAGGAAGTATCTTTTAAAAAGCTCTTGAGACTCTCAAATAATTTAGGAGGAAAAAGGGATATTGTTTATTCTCTCATACTAGGGAAGTCTGCCTCATATATAAAACACTGGAGTCTCTGTCTCATAGGCGTGTGTTCTTTGAGAAATTAAACCTAAGGAATCATGAAGGTGAAAATAACCAGACTGATAGTCCGTAGCTCCCTGTCATGTGTTATTAAAGCTTCTTTTTTCGTTTTTGAAAATTTTCTGAGGAAATTTTAGTTCACTACCCACCTCCCCACCCCCCAAAGTAATTGTGTTGGCACAGCTAAGGAAGTGCAGGGTGCAACACACAGCTAGTAATTCCTTAAACTGGCCTTGCACTAAAGATCTAGATGACATATACCAGAGGAAGAGAGAAGCAGGGTAGAGACTAATCTGCATGGTGATGCTTTGTCTTGTTTAAGAACAATTTATGCCAGAGTGTGTCAACGTTGTAGTTTGGATAGAATTTGTCCGTTCTTGAAAACTATTTTAAAAACAGTAAGACTTTGTAAAACACCATTTTTATATTGCAAATAGGTGTTGTGTTAATACACGTGAAGTGTCAAACACGTCCTTTATTTAATTATTCACTGATAATTATCATCTTTTCATACAAGCATTATAATGAAGTAAAAATACTGTTACATAACTTGTAATGACCATTTAAAAATTTATTTTGTAGATTCCAACTTAAATCATTCCTTACAAACACCAGCACAGAAGAAAACTCCAACTTCCTCTTCAAGACAAAAAGACAAAGTTAACAAAAGAAATGAACGAGGGGAAACTCCTTTACATATGGCAGCAATTAGAGGGGATGTTAAACAAGTTAAAGAACTAATCAGTTTAGGTGCAAATGTGAATGTAAAAGATTTTGCAGGTAAGTTGATACATGCTTGCTTAACTGCATGAATTCAAAATTAATACTGATGTTGTTAACAGGTTTTAGTTCACTTTGTGCTATATTTAAATGAAAAAATATAATTTAAAATTAATTGGAGTTTTTCAGATTTCTTTTTTGAAGAAAATGATTGGGCTTAGACACTGGTACATAGTATCATGTTTCATAGAATCAAATCACAGAGTGGTCTGGGTTGGAAGGGACCTTAAATACCACCCAGTTCCAACTCTCCTGCCATGGGCAGGGACACCTCCCACTAGATCAGGATGCCCAAAGCCCCATCCAGCCTGGCCTTGAACACCTCCAGGGATGGGGCACCCACAGCTTCTCTGGGCAACCTGTGCCAGTGCCTCACCATGCTCTGAGTGAAAAACTTCCTCCTAATGCTAATCTAAATCTTCCCTCTTTGGTTTAAAGCTATTCCCTCTTGTCGCGTCATTTCTGCCTGAGCAAAAAGTTGCCCTCCATCTTTCTTATATGCCCATTTAAAGTATTGAAAGGCTGCAGTGAGGTCATCCCAGAGCCTTCTCCAGGCTGAACATCCCCAGCTCTCCCAGCCTTTCTTCATAGGAGAGGTGCTTCAGCTCTGATCATCCTTGTGGCCCTCCTCTGGACCTGCTCTTACAGCCCCACATCCTTCTTGTGCTGGGGGTCCCAGCCGTGGACACAGCACTCCAGGTGGGGCCTCACAAGGCAGAGCAGAGGGGCACAATCACCTCCCTCCCCTGCTGGCCACCCCTCTGGTGATGCAGCCCAGGACGCTGTTGGCCTTCTGGGCTGCAAGCACGCACTGCTGGCTCTTGTTGAGCTTTTCATCCAGCTTGCTTTCTTGGGGGCAAAGGAGGGAGAGAGGGAGAAGACCTTGACACTGCAAGCGCTGCTCAGCAGTAGCCAAAATGCTGGTGTGTTATCAACACAGTTTACCCACAACTGGAAAACAGAGCACCATATGGGCTGCTATGAAAGAAATTAACTTTTTAAGTTCTTCCCAGGCAGGCCCAGTACAGATACTTAACCGGTTTCAAAGGTAGATGGAAACATGAGGAGAACGGCTGAGAGCTGGTTCCAGGAGTTGATTGAGAGCAAGTCATTAAAGGCTTCATTCAGAACTCTTGACGAGGTGTTTGGGATCAAATGAGATAATTTCCATTGGTAATCCAAAGGGAGAAGCAGAGGTGGCTGAGCTTCAAAATACTGTGCAAAGGAAGAAGTAAAGAAAAGGGGGAGGATTTGAGAAGTGAGTCACGATTGGACAAAAAGTATGAATTTAGGATGCAGTGAAGTTTAGAGAATTAGAGTTTTTTAGCTAAGAAGCTGGCAGAACTAAAGGAGGAGAAAATGAATTAGTAATGGAGGAAGTAACCCTGCTCATGGGGTATCTGCCAGAACAATACTGCTGTGTGAGAACAGGAGTAAAGGAAACAGATGTTGAGAGCAAGCCAGGACTAGTGTTGGCCGGCTGGACGTTTTGATAGGATAGAAAGGCAAAGCAGTAAAACACGGGGAAGAATGAATTATGGAGAAAATTAAGTATGTCATTGTTAGGGGGAAGAAGGCAGGGATCAAAGGGCTGGAAGCAGAACAGTGTTTTCACTGTGGGATAGTGGGAAAGGGGCAGATGACAAGAAAATGGAAAGAAGAAGGTGGTAGCCAGGCAGTGCTGGAAGTGAATGATCCACATGATGATGGGAGAAAAAAAAATTAATTTACAAATAATAGGAAGTGTTTTGCTACAGAGTAAGTTAGAAGTTGCTTTTTTGTTTGTTTGTTTTTTTGCTGCTACTGTCAGTTTTATTTTTTAAACAAGTGGAAGGTCAGAAGTTCAGTAAGAGATGAAAATGAGGGATTTCCTTGGTGAAGTATTGGATAAATCATGGGTTTCTGAACAGAGGTACAAGCCCATTACTTACGAAATGTGGAGTATAGTGAGTAAACTCTTCCAGACCTGCACCAGTTATTTAAGACAGAAGTTGAATCCTTTTCCAGAGCTAGTCTTTGGAAAGTCATCAAAAATAGCCTGGAAGTTCAGGATAGCTATGATGGGATGCATCCAGTTGGGAAGAGGAGATTGAGGTATGGAATGTAGTACGTGTGGGTTTGGATTTCTCATCATCTTCACTTGAGACTCTGCTGCAAAAAAATGAGCAGTGAGCTTGAGATTATCAATGTGAAATCAAAATTGCTAAGAAGGACTAATATTCTAAGAAGTATCTGGAGGAAGTTCCCTGCCAGTATTTGTTAACAGCTTTCTATCTTGACTAATAGTTGCTGAATGTTATTACTGATACTTGGTACATGTTCAATGGCTCTAAATGTACACTGGTTGTAGCAATTTCTATATTTCCCAATAGTATGATTGGTAATCTGTTTCTATATATGATGATGTTATTTATATATACCTAATAATGCAATCTAATATGTATTAGTAAAAGAATTTCTAACATGTTTACTCGGGGGATTTTATGCCAGGTTTTTCATTTATTTGATTATTGATTTCTCTGTTCAGTGTATTCATGGTAAAATTTATAACTTATTGCTGCGAGGGCCAGGATTGGTAAAGCACGTATTCATTAAACAGATGGCATTACTTTCCTCTGAACTGGTGTATGAATGTGTATTGAAATGTTTCAAGGCCATAGATTGATAGTACAGTGGAAAACCAAACCAAAAACAAACAAACAAACAAAACTTTGACCTTTCAAACTTACACTGACCACTCTTCCTTACAGGTTGGACACCATTGCATGAAGCTTGCAATGTTGGTTACTATGATGTTGCTAAAGTCCTGATAGCAGCAGGAGCTGACGTGAACACGCAGGGCTTGGATGATGATACTCCACTTCATGATTCTGCTAGCAGTGGGCATAGAAATGTGAGTGTGCTGTGAGAGCAGGGGAAGTATCTAAGTTGTTTGAAATACTCAGTCATTACAACAAATCCTAACTGTCTGGATCAGTCTCTCAGGGTTTTATAATGCTGCTTCTGCTGTTCTAGGGACATCTTAATTTTTTTTGTTTTGCTTTGTTACATCTTGCTCTTCACTGTAATGCTATTGCAAGATGCCTTGTGCTAGCATCTGCTTCTTAAATATTTAAAATTTCCCATTATTTTAAATAAATACACATTTTAATGAACTTTAAGACTTGTACTGTATAGAATTCTCAATAAGAAAATGTCTCCAAACTCTCTCTCATATAATACTTGTATTTTATGTTTATTACAGAATATATAATCAGTATTGTACAGTATAATAATTGATATTGTCTATTGTGATGTTATTATATGAATAATTGTGTTATTCATATACACAATAATCTGTGAAATTTCCGCTAAGTGTTTAGTAATGGTTTCTTACGGGTATCAAAACGGAAGTGGTCTTTAGGTGGAGTGCTCATAGAATTGTAGTAGAGGTCTGGAGAACAGAATGTCAATGCTTATCTGGTCTTGGTATATATATCTGTGACCATCTCAGTAACATGTATCAGAAAAGTTTGAAGTTTCTTGTGAACATGTCACTGTCTGCTGGATTTCCCCATTCTTAGCATGCAGGACAAAAAAAAAAAAAAAGTAACTGATACTGGATACTGTCATGAAAATGCAGTGGCTGTGTTATCGTTGCCTTTTAACACTTCTGGCCATGATGACAGACATTGGTGATTTCACAGTATGGTAACAGTTGGGTATGGGGAGTAGTTTGTTCCTCCAGTGACACTTAAATCTCCAACAGGGCTTTTCCGAAATGCTATGCAAACCAATAATACTGCTGCTTGAGAAACCTTTCCTGTTTGTTAAATAGTTAAATGCTATAAAACTTGGAGCAAGGAGGTGAACTGAGTGCACAGGATTAGAGAGCTTGGTAGGTGAGGAACCAGGTAAATGGTACAAATTGATGCCAGAACAGTGAGAAAAATGTCAGTGTTGCTGTTCTTTATGATGATATTGTATCTGTGTGATCACGGACAACTTTCTTTAGTCTTCCCCATAAGCTCTTTTAACAAGCATATTACATACTTGGATTTTACATTTCAGTTGTTGAAGTCTTGCTTTGTGGTATCAACTTCAGAGACAGGTGTTTGGAATTATGTGGCACATGATCTGCCTTTTCTGTCCAATGGAAGGTTTTTATACTGGTAAATTAATGTTGTAGAAAACCTCAAAGTTCTTCTATTTAATGCTGTAGATTGTGAAGTTGTTGCTTCGACATGGCGGAAATCCATTTCAAGCCAATAAGCATGGGGAGAGACCTGTTGATGTCGCTGAAACTGAAGAGCTGGAAATGCTATTGAAAAGAGAAGTGCCTATCTCTGATGATGAGGACAGCTGCTCAGGTAAAAGTAGGCATTTCACTGCATAATTAAAGTGCATCAATTCATCTGAAATTAGGTGTTTTTAATCTTTTGCATAGTGTTAGCTAGGAAGAATTGCTGTAAGTAGCAAGTGCAATTTTTAAGGTTGTTTTCTACTTTAAGTTTTAGAAGTGATTTTCAAATTTTTCTGTTGAACTGATTTCTCCATTTTTTTTTGTCTTTATCTCCATCTTTCTTCATTAATCCCTTTCCACCATCCAAATCAACCTTACCTCAGCGTGGTGGTTATATCAGAGAAAAAATACAGAGGAAAATACTGTATTTACTAGAATACAAGGAGGTTCCTGAGAGGTCTCCTTGGGGAAAAATATCCCCTGAAGTCACTTCATATCCTCAGTGGAAGAATTGCGATCTAAGAGATATATATAAGGAGAAGGAAGAAAGAAGCAGCAACTGCTTTATAGGAAAAGGGTAAAGGGAAGGCACAAACAATCTGCAAAGAGTGATCAGAGCTAAAGACAGGAGGAGGATGACACATACATATTAGAGATGGGGAGGGAGGAATAAAAAATTGATAGCGTGAAGTAGCAATATATTCTGGATGCTGAAGATAATGCAGAAAATAATGGTGACTGCAAGGTTCTATTTTATTGGTACTGTGTAAAATACAAAGCAGCTGAGAAGCTTCCTAGCAAGATATTCTTCTTAACCATTGCTTACTGGCAGTTGGTTCACAGAGGATGCTATGGGAAATGAGGGGGAATTTTGCAGCAGATTGTTTTTTTTTTTTACTTCTTTCAAAATTCTAATGCATTGAAACTGCTTCATTATTTCCTTATGCTATTATTTCAAACTCATTTGTTGCTTCTTATTTGGTATGTGAATTCTCTAGACATAGTACTAAATGTTACTGAATTCAATTATTTTAAAAAAACAAATGGATAGATTCAGCTGGAGAGGCTTGGCTTGGGACCTTATCTTTCTGGAAGCAATACATCCAGAAAGATTTCTAAAAGATTTTTGAGTTCTAAATTTTCACGTGATCGGTAATGATAACACTGCATATGTTGTGTAAAGTTTAACTTGAGGAACAGGTGAGAGATTTGTGCTCCTGACTTGCAAGTCAGGATGCCCAGGACATCATACTTGCTTCACACTGTGCACTCGTATAGCAGAGATCAGTTGTAGAGAATTATAGCAGAGCCTACTTTAGGCTGTCTGCATCACGTGTTTAAAGATTCATAAGGTAATTTCTTTACACCAGCAGTTCTTTGTCTTTTAAGAATTAAACTCATCAACTGTTGAAACAAGGTACTTTGACTGAAATAGTTCATGTGGAGGAGAACGTGGTTTAGTTGTTAGAGAGCATGAGAGCTGATGAATTCCTCTGGGAATGAATCATCGCTGAAGGATGCCCTTGAGAAAAAGGTTTTGCAGGCACTGCACATAATAGATGAGGTTTGCTAAATTTAAAGAGTTGCTTGTATTAGATTGGGATATGAACGCTAATCAATGTCTTTATGTACCTGGGTGACACCTGTGAAGTGTGAGGAGCTAATGGGTTTCTCTCGATTTTGCTTGAAAAGCCTAATTCTAGTAAGAAAGTGTATTATGTATTTCGAGGGTGTTTTCTTCTTTCAGTTATTTAGCACTATGACTGATGTCTTGTTTCGTTACCCTTTTGTTCATATGGTAGACCTCTTAGGGATACAAATGGAGATTAAAATAAGATTAATGCTTTTACAAAATGTACTGAAACTCATGAATTAATGGTCTGACATGACTTCTGTTGCTAAAAATTCTGTATGTCTATCACTCTTCAGTCTTTATTTTCATATTTACTTGGAAAAATTCATAATCTTATAGAAAAAAAAACACTAAGAATCTTGCTTCATACAAAAAAGTTAATGGATTTAAGAGCATGTTTTAAGATATTTGAGCATATTGGTAGGAACTATGCGATTTAAAATCTTGGTATGTTTTGGTTTGGTTTCTGTGAGGATCAATTATTATGTGACAAGAACAGCAGCAATGGTGGTCACTTTTTTGAATAGATCATGTTCCTAATGATATTCTTTTTATATATTTTTCTATAAAATTTCCATTTTTGTCCTGAACTGAAGTAGAAAAATGTCCAATTAACATTTAACTAATTTCTGTTTTTCTCAATCTAGAATCTGAAGAAGCTCCATCTGTAAATCCTTCCAGTGTAGAGGGGAACGTTGATTCAGAAGTAGAGAAAGACTCTGTAGCCAACGAAAGCAAACAAACACAAACGGTCCCTAGTAAGGCACCACTTCCATCTGCTCATGATGAGTATGAGTTTAAAGATGATGATGAAGATGAAATGAAAAAAATGATTGATGACAGACATATTCTTAGAAAAGACGTAAGGAAAGAGGATGAGCCTGAAGTTGAAAAGAACAACTTACTTGTGAAACAGGAAAAAGTTGTCATCTCGAAATCACTTAAAAACAAGAAACAGAAACCATCTAGAGTTTTGTATTCAAGTTCTGAAAGTTCAGATGAAGAAATACTTCAGGACAAAAAGATAGTCTCTCCTTGCTCTATTTCAGAGACATCAAATTCTGATGTAAGAGTGAAGAAGGAATATATTGTTACAAATGAACACAAACAAAAAGGCAAAGTTAAAAGGAAAGTAAAAAATCAGAGTAAAAATAAAGAGAATCAAGAACTAAAGCAAGAAAAAGAAAATGCTAGAGTAACAAATATAGCTGCTTCTGTCTTAGATTCTTTAGATAAAACTAGAGAGGAAGAAACTTTTAAGAAGTCTTTCAGCCCAAAAGAAGATTCTTCTTTACACCTATTTCACATTACTGCTGGCAAATCTCCTAAGCATCCCTGTGGATTAAGTGAAAAGCAAGCAACAGCATTAAAGCAAGAAAACACCAAAACTTGCTTATCACCAGGAGGCTCTGAAATAACATTGCAATCCGAATTAGTTCGGTATGATCACAGCACGGATTCTGACTATCTGGTAGAAAGTTCTAGTGGCAAATCTTGCAAGCATAAAGAAAAAAGCAAGCATCATCAGAAAGATTTTCAGTTAGAATTTGGTGAAAAATCTAGTCCTAAAATTAAAGATGAAGATAATAGCCCAACGTTTGAGAACTCAGAGTATACCCTGAGAAAGATTGACAAGGAAGGTAAAGCATTTAAAAAGCATAAATTAAAGCACAAAGAACGAGAAAAGGACAAGCACAAGAAGGAGCAGGATGGGGAAAAGGAAAAACATAAACACAAAGATAAAGAAGTCCAAAGAAGTATTGAGTTTGACAGAGAATTTTGGAAAGAGAACTTTTTCAAAAGTGATGAAACTGATGATGTGTTGTTAAATATAGAACATGAATCTCTTTCTTCAGACAGAAAATCAAAGTTGGAAAAAGCTGTGTCAAAAGAAGACAAGTTAGCTAAGGAGAGACAGTTCCACAAGGAGAGAAATGCTAGAGAAGAAAGAGAGAAAGAGAAGAGCAAAAAGGAAAACGAGAGGTTTCTTAAGGATGAAAAAATAAAAGATACAAAAGAAGAAAAGGAAATTACGCTTGCAGATAAAGAAATGGAATTGTTCTGCCTTAGTGTTAAAGATGAGGTGATCAGCATGCACTTAATAGAAAAGGAAACAGATACTGAAAAGCAAGAAAAGAATTTAAAGGAAAATAAAGAAAGGACTGAAAAGCGAACCTCAGCCAAAGAAAAAGATGCTGACAAGATGGAAAGAAAAAATGCAGAAAAAGAGAAAAAAGTAAGACATGAATACAAGACAGAGAAAGCAGAAGTAAATGAAACTGTAGAGAAAGGAAAGGAAAAGCCCAATTTCCAGCAAGCCGAAAGATGCCATAAGGAAAATGATAAAATTAAAAGCACAGCTACTCTTAAAAAAACTGATGACAAAGAAAAAAATAAAGAAAAGGCTGATAAGAAGCACGACAAAGAAAAAGTTGATAAAGAAAAACATTTGGCTGACAGCAAAGAAAAACACTGCATTGAAAGAAAAGTGAAACAGTCTGAAAAGGAATCTGAATATAGTAAGTCAGAAAAAAATAGAACTAAAGACAAAGAAAAGGAATCTGAAAAAAAAGACAAATCCAAAGACAAAGAGAGCTCAGCAGTGGCAAACTCAAAACACGTGCAAGAAGAAAGAAGATGTAGTATTACAGAAGGTAACAAAACAACGCATGACAAATTGTCGTCTTTGAAAGAAAAACCAAAAGACGATTTGTTGAAAACTCCAGACGGTAGAGAGAAGGATAAAAAAGATAAAGACATAGACAGATACAAAGAGAGAGACAAACATAAAGATAAACTGCATCAAAGTGGTTTACATAAGCTAAAACTTGAACATGAGAAACTTAAGCCTAAACCATCTCCTGCACCAAAGGATGCTCGGCCTAAAGAGAAAAGATTAGTCAATGATGATTTAATGCAGACTAGTTTTGAAAGAATGCTTAGCCTTAAAGATCTGGAAATAGAGCAGTGGCATAGAAAACACAAAGAAAAAATAAAACAGAAAGAGAAGGAGCGCTTAAGAAACCGCACTTGTTTAGAACTCAACAAGATGAAAGAAAAACCCAAACAGTCATTAGCTGAAGTGAAAAGCAAAGAACTGATTCGTTCAAAAAGCTCAGAGCTGCCAGATGTTTGCACGAAGGAAAAACAGCAGAAAGACGCTACAAGTAGTAGGTCCCAGTCAGTAGATACAAGAAATGTAAATGTCATAAGGCCTTTGTTGGTTTTAGATAATTTGAATAAATCCCCCAAATCAGAAAGTGAGAAGATGGGCCTGAGCTCCAGATCGGTGTCCTTGGTTTCAGTTGCGAGCTCTGAGGATTCTTGCCATACAACAGTAACTACACCGAGGCCTGTAATTGAATATGATTCAGATGTCATGCTAGAAGGTTCTGAATCCCAAACGTCTTTTTCACAATCGCCGTTTTTGGCAAGTGCCAAATCACCAGCCCTTCTTGAAAGAGAGACCGATGGCGTTACCGAGTTGCCAGATCGGATTAAGCCGCCTTTCGCAAACAGGCTCCCACCAGCATACATTAGATCGGCATCTGTTGAAGATGTCAAACTGGTTTTAAATGAGTGTAGACCTGTCGTAGAGGTTCGAAGATGCAGCATGCCCGCTGCTGTGCCTGAACACAGCAGACAGCCTCGAATAGCAGAAGAAAATAACCAGAACCCTCAACTGTCGATTCAGACATACGCGAGCACTTCTCCTAAACCAGAACTACCATGTAGCGTGCCCGAGAGAGACTTTCAGTGCAGTATGTCTGGTTTGCAGTCATCCCCAGCTGGAACTGGTAGCAACAAGCAGGTAACAGTGGGCACGAGTACCATTAAAAATGTTGTTCAGATGAGCCCTTCAGAAGAACGCAATACGCATTTAGAGCCATGTAGTCAAAGTGGTGTGACTCAGCCAGCCAAACCGTGGGATGTGCCTTTTGACAGACTTAATTCATTAAACAGTGAGTATAACAGCTCAGGTTACAGTGTATCAGAGCAAGATACTAATAGTGTTATAGCAATGCACAGTTCTGAAAACAGGACTTTAAAAGAACAAAAAGTATCTGAATTTTTGCCTCAGCATGCTGAAAGCAAGGGAAATTCCGGTTCTCAAGAATCTGCATCATTTTTTCCTTCACAGTCGCCTTGTTCTTTACCTATTCAGCCACTCCCAGATATGTCTAAACACATTTCTTTACCAGGCAATAGCAGTCAAGATTCATTATTTGTACAACAACAAAGTGTAGTTCAAGCTGCATCTTCTGCTTTGAGTACAGATGCTAGTAGTACCAGAGAGATGGAAAACAGTTTCTTCCCCTCAAACAGTAAGAAGCCTGATGCACCTATTGCTGTATATTCTGAGAGCTCTGTGAAAGCTACTTCACAGAGCTGTGAAAGGGTGAATGATTTACCTGTGGTATTGTTAGAAAAAGATAGTCCTGAATGTGATGGCAGTTCACAATTAAATGTAAATTTGTATGCATTCAATAAAGTTGTTTGCAAGAATGCTCAGATTGAAGCAGATGGTAACACAGCAGATATTGCAGACATTAGAAATGAAAAAGGACAGCAAGAAAATTTGGTTTCATTACATGTTGTTAATAATAAAGCTGACACCGATCTCTGTGAACTAAGTTCAGGAATGTCAGGAATTGGGAACGAATCGGCTAATAAAAAACCCTGCACTGAAGACAGAGATGATGTGTTGACAGATGATCCACCACAGTACCCTTTATCCAACTTGGAAAGTAGTTCACAACAGATTATACAGGAAGAGGTGCATAAATACAGCCAAATAGTTAAACTAGAAGAAGAAATTGCTGAGGATCAGAAGGTGGAACAGCAAGAAGTACCTCAAAGAATCACGAGAAACAGAGCAAATTTGCTTGCAAACCAGGGCAAGCAGAATCCTGTCAGCTGCATGCAGACATTAGAAAAAGAGACTGACTCATCAGCATCTCTGAAAGGAAGGATTAGGTTAACTGAAGATGAAGATGCTCAGGTACATCATCCACGTAAAAGAAAGGTGTCTCGTGTGCCTCAGCCTGTGCAAGTGAACCCTTCTTTACTGCAAGCTAAAGAGAAAACCCAGCAGTCGCTGGCAGCTATTGTTGATTCTTTGAAACTTGAAGAGATTCAGCCATACAGTTCTGAGAGAGCAAATCCATATTTTGAGTACTTGCACATAAGGAAGAAGATAGAAGAGAAGCGTAAATTACTGTGCAGTGTTATTCCTCAGGCACCTCAATATTATGATGAATATGTGACATTCAATGGATCGTATCTACTGGACGGCAATCCCTTGAGCAAGATCTGCATTCCAACTGTAAGTAACGTGGTCTTTAATTATGCAGTACAAGGAAAGGCATGTTTTGGTTTTATTTTTGTAACTTGCATGTATTTCCTAACTCGCTTCTGAATACTTGTGCAGAAAATAAGGTTGAAATATGTCAAATTAACATTGACTAGTAATGTCGTATTTAAAAGCCCCATTTGGTGGAAATACAAACAGTAGAGTCAAAGTCATTACAATACAAACCATCATGCATGAAATCTGTGAGAGGCAAACAAATATATTTCAAAGTGTTTATTACTGTAGAAACTACCATTTCAAAAGTAAGTTGTAAGGTCAGTTGTTTAGAGCTTCTCCAAATGTCTGCTGGAAATAATCTGGTTAAAAAATATTCAGTTCTAAGCTCTCCGTGGCTCTGGCATGGGCATATTCCTTATGACAGCAGAGAAGACGCTTATACTTTGGGACTCCTGTGTGCAAGGCAGCACAGAATTGCCTGCACAGAAGTGCAGTTAATATCTCCGTTTGCTGTGGAAGTGCCCCTCAAGGTATCTGACAATAACCTGGAACTGCTGGGCTCTACTTTGAAGTCAGCATAATCCTGGTAGCGTTCGACTCAAACTTCCTTTCCTTGCTCCTCAGCAGACCTGATACTGCGTGTAGGTGGGGGAAGAGGAAGGACCCAGCACATTGTGCATTGAGGGTTTTTTGCTAGCCGCCTTCGAGTATTGTTACTCCTGGGAGTAGAAGGAAGTTTTCTAGTTTTCCATCTGTTATCTGATGCTCTTTAACTGACTGTGACTACACTTAAACTTGTCTAGTTCTGAGGTAAAGCATACTAGCTTAAACCCATTTGAATGGTTTAAGCTGACACACTTAAGAGCTGAAATAGGCTGAGACCGTGTGTTTGATTTCCCAGAATAGTTGTTTGGCTGACATACAGCAGCTTGATAATGTCAGAATTCAGTAGGATTTGGTTGTATGCCCATTACTGTGTCAAGTTAAGGAGAAATCTGAGTTTAGGAGCAATGAGGAGACTATCCTAATCCTCTAATGGCAAAAATGCCTGAGCTTCTTTGTAGGTCTGAAATCTCATGTGCACAGTCTAAGCATCCAGTCTTCAGTCTCTATTTCTGAATGGCATAGTGTTACTGTGTTGGTTCAGTGAAGATAACTTGCTCCAACTTGAGATACTGTATAGCTTTCTCCAACTGACTTGAAGATTATTTCTGATTAAGCAATGAACACAAATTTAATGCATAAAAGTACATTTTAAAGCTTGTTCTTGCTTCGTTGCAGAGGTAGTTGTAATCTCCATGTAAGCTGTCTCCTCTCCTTTTGTCCCCTGTGCCCTCCATCTTCCTGGGAGAGGATGTATGTACATACTCTCACCTTGAGTTCTGTCTCATGGTGACCAGAGTTCTTTGAAATTAGGAAGCTCATTATAATCTGAGGGAATATGTGGGTAAGATGACCATTTTACTTGGTCTGTAACAAACTAGAATGTATGATGAGTTTTGTTACAACGTACCAGACCGTCCTTGGCCTAGAAAACTTTCTAAGTAGCTGTTGCAGCCACAGGAGTATATCTTTATCACCAGAGGCAAAGATTTATTTTTTATAGCATGTACTTGACTAGCAGCTGCTGTTTCCAAGCTACAACTGAGTGTTCTGGCACCAAACTTCAGTGCTTAATTTGGGATAATTGGAAAGTGAAGAAATGCAGCTTACATTTTTCCATGATCCATCTTCTACCTGGGCAACGGAGCTCATTTCCCTGTCATAAATGGCACTAGAAGAAAGGGAGGGTGATGACTTGGTATTTAGAACAACCTCATTCTTCCCTTCCTGTCTCTTGATGTGTCTAATAGGGATCCTGTAGTTCATGAGGATAAATTTAGGCGGTTGTGTAGCCCAATTTCTCGGGTTATGTCCAGTAAATATCAGAGGTGAACACATGCTCCCCATTCTCATGGCTTTTAATTAATTTTAAAAGGTTTTTCTTTTTAACAGGTTAACAAAAATATGATTTGTATACTTGAAGGATTGCAGTTAGTGATTTTTATCTGGTTTAGATTTCTGGGCTGTTTCTTCCCTTCAGGCATTAAGAACGGGTGAAGCTTTTTACTTCCTATTGTTAGGAACATAAGGAAAAAATGCTGAAGATATTTTAAGCATTTTCATTTTGTTTCATCATCTAAATGCTTCTTTTATTTAATTACTGTCACTTGTAGGAATAGACATTTTGGATTAAAACGTCTTTTCATTTGGCCCCAGAACTGGACCCCACACCCCACTGCGGCCTAATGCAGCCCAGGACACCTCTGGCCTTCTTAGCAGCAAGGTGAGCTCATGCTCAACTTGGTGTCTACCAGGACTCCCAGGTCCTTTTTGGTCAGGCTGCTTCCCAGCTGGGTGCCCCAGCACGTGCTGGTGCCTGGGGTTGTTCCTCCCCAGGTGCAGGACTTGGCTCTTCCCCTTCTTGATCCTCATCAGGTTCCTGCCAGCCCATTTCTCCAGCCTGTCCAGGTCCCTCTGGATGGCAGCACAACCTTCTGGTGTATCAGCCACTCCTCCCAGTTTGGAGTCATCTGCACGTGTTATTATGCATTATTATATGCATAATGTAACGTGCAACAGTAAAATGACCCTTCTGTTGGGATTGTTTCTGTATTTTTCCTTAGGTGATTCTCTGTTAACCTCATTCCTGCCTCACTCATACATAGACTACGGGAAGACAGATACTTGTTCTTAAAGCATTCCTGTATTTTAGGTATCACTGTGTGAATGTCTGCATGAAGACAACAGATATAGCTCTGAGACTCGGAGCAGTTTGTGTAACGTACCGTTCTCTGCCTTGGAATTTTAATGACACACTGCTGTGTATCTTGATGAACTTCATACATCCTGTAGGTGGGAAGCACGAGATGGTGTGTTCAAGTTTGATTTCCACTACCTTGTTTATATACCGCAATTTATGACCCATATCACCTAAGGCTGTAATGACAGTCACATGTGAATTGTGGCTTCCCTCTTAGCAGTGCAAATGTGAAGTATAGGAGAGGTGATATCGGGTTAGTTCAAAATAGAAGGAAACAAATCTGAATCTTCTAAGACTAAATTTAAATCCTGTTTCACTATGATGTCCTACGTTGGTGTGTTCAGTGGGGTTCAGTCACCTTTATCTCTACTGCCTCCTGAGAAGAGGTGCCAGGGTTATTCATTTCCAGGTTTCCCTGGCTATCTAGCAGATATGTTTCTAATAAAAGGGATTCTGTCCAGTCTCCCTGGCATTGCTGTAGAAACTTAAGTGGTAAAGCTAATTTTAGTGATGTTACCAGAAGCTTGCTTCCTAAATAAATGAGATGGAACAGCAACAGGGCAGGCCAGTTGGCAGGAGAGATAGAGATGGAGAGAGCTGTATGCAAATAATCTTGGAAATTTTGTGTTTGTGTTAGAGCAGCACTTCAGCTAGCAGATTTTCTCGTAGCAGCCACAAATGAGAACTGAAGGTTTACAGAATTAATCCTGTGGCAGTCGTTAAGAAGGACGCAAAGCATGCAAGAAACTTTTGTAATTTATTGTCATGTGTTGAAGGTGTTGCAGGTATGTCTTGATCCCTAGCTGCTACCAAACAAAACCGTTCAGGTGTCTGCCTGCTAGTGCTGTGGAGCAAAGAGGTGAAGGGCTGGATGCTGCCCAGATTCCTTTGGTAGCTGCTCAGCCTAGGATTAGAGAGCGTGTGAGAATAAAGGGGTCATCTGTCCACTGGTGGTCTGTGTGGAGCCTGGGCCCCTTAAGAAACTGGTCTGATCATTTACTTGGGTTATACAAGAAACTGAGGTCACTTTTTCCTTGTGGCATCCTGTTTCATGCTCTCTTCTTGCAGTGCCAACATATGTGGTCATCTTTTCCCTGCACACTTCTGGTTGTCTTCTTACTGGCGGCCTCTCTGAGCAGAGGATCAGTGAGACTCCTCTGGCTGTCCTCAGGTTCCCTTGAAACCTTTTACTTCAGTTTCCTTTGAGGACAGAAAGTTCATTTCCTCTGTCCAAATCCGGCATTGGTTCACAATCTGGGATTTCCAGTAGGTGGTGTCAGACTACTGGAATTCAGATTGCAGAATCTGGGGATCTGAGGCTTTCTTCCAGTCTTTCCAAAAAGAGAGGGGGAGAAATTATTTGGAGGGATTACGGGAAACAAATTCAGTCCTATACTGAGCTTTATGTTTTGGAAGACAAGGTAAGGCTTACTGGAGTCAAGTGTTTAGAAATTTATCCAGAGGCTGTAGTAATCTCTGGGATCGTAAACATCTCTCGTTGCTTTTCGTACTGCTCGTAGTGTTTACACAGAGTTGCTGAGAGTTTGCAGGGAGTGTTTGGGGTTCAACCTTCATTGGAAGGCCACAATTATTGCAATTCAGAAGCCCTCAGCCTGGTGGCATGGTTCTTCTAGCATGGTTGGATCTCTAGAATGTACATTTATGTCCTACAAGGAAATGAAATTTCGGTTTTGAAACAGAGTCAAGGCATGGTTAATCAACATCCTGAGTTGCAAAAGAAATCTGTCAGCAAGAGCTAAACTTCAGTGCCTTTTGATTTACGGTTTTAGGGTGCCACCTGCTGCTTGAAATTACTTTATTGTGCCATGGATCTTCGTGAGATTGGCTACTGAAAACTTGCTAGCTACTAGGTGGCATGAAACTTTCATTTTCTTTTTTAAATACTGGTTAGAAAATACAGATGTGGCCAATCAGTAATCTAATAAAACAGTTCTGGGATCTGAAAAACGCTTTTATTAAAAGCTGTTGTGCAATAGCAGCTTCACAGAGGTGAGAGTTTTCTTTTATTTTTAAATAAAGTGCATACAAGTTCACTGTCTAAATAATCCAGTCCTTTCCAGTTATTTTCTACCATGTTGCAAAATTACATGGTATGTGAATTTAAAAGAAAAACATTTGTTAGTACAATTTTAAATTGTTCAGCTGATATGGATGCTTGTCAACTCTGACATTTTTGTTTCCGGATAAATTAGCTGCATAAAATCAACATTTATTGACAGATTGTTTATCTTGCTTGTGCTGTATGCTTTTCTATTAACAAAGGCACTGAGCTTTCTGAGAGGTCTTTGCAAGATATGGTATAGTTAGGAGCATCTTGTCTTATTTTACTGAAAAAATAAGGCAGCAATGTTATAGCGTGCCATAAATACAAAGCTTCCAGGCAAATCTAGACTGCAAAATACCTCATGCTGAACTCAAACATAATGAAATCCACTATAACTAAGACAGATGAGTGCCGTAGGTGTGTTTTGTTTTTTTTTGTGTGTGTGCATGTGTTTTGTTTTGTTCTTGTGGTTTTTTTAAACACTGATGACTTGCATAATAAGATAGCACGTGCCATAAACTCAGTGTTTTGAGAGCTGGAGAGTTTTCATTAAGAGAGAAGTGAAGTGTGTGTCGTTCAGAGGTTTGAAACATGGAGTTGCATCTAATTTTATACGACATAATGATGTGAAGAATACACCACAGTTAGTTAACCAATGTGTTCTTTAATTCCAAAAACCTTGGTTAACTTCCAGCTGGGAGAAAAATTGTCCTGAAATAATCTTCCAAACAATAAATCACTTTGTTACTGGAGAGTATAGATGCAAGATTGACACTCATAATACAACGTGTAACGTAACTAGTAACATCCATGTTTTCATGATGCATTTCTTATTTTTTGACAGTTGAGGGATCTGTATTGTATTTGTATCTGTATTTGTATCTGTATTTTTTTCAAAATGAATAATGGTACTTTAAAATGTCTTTAAAATTGAAAGAAAGTTGTATGTTGCATATCTTCTAATGTACAAGTCTTTTAAAGAAAGGTTACATGTTTCCAATGGTAGGTTAAAAGCATTCAGTGGTTTGAAATGCCATTTCAGCTAGGTTCATTAACTTCATGGTAAAGAAACCTTAAAACCTTTTATTGCAAATGGATTGATGTCATATAATTAATGGCATGTACAAAATTCATTTTCCCTTTAAAAAAAATAACCTCGTGCTTTTTTAGTAAATGCTCAAGTTGCTCAAGGCAATGTTAAACATACATTAAATATATATTCACTCTACTATTTATGAAACTTTTTCCATAGATTACACCACCTCCCTCGCTATCGGACCCTCTTAAGGAACTGTTTAAACAACAGGAGGTTGTAAGGATGAAGCTACGCTTACAGCACAGTATTGAAAGGGTAAGAATAAAGCAGTTGTTTTTTATTTCCCAACCTCGGGGGTTTTTTTTTTTTTTTTTTGATAGATACACGGTTTTGCTCAATTTAACAGTGTTTTAGAACTAAACTGCCTTCTAACCAAATCTGTGAATTGGAGCAACTTGTAAATACATAAATAAATAAAACTAGTTCAGTATTATGGGATAGTTTGGACAACTGTTACCAGAATACTCAAATCAGTAAGACAGCAGCTTTTTCCTCTTTATTGCTCTGTGTCTCAGATTTTTCCCTAGGGACAGCAGGGAGGGGGAAGAAGTAGAGTAGCCTCTAGTTGTGAAGGCTAATAATCGTTGTAGACTTCAGAACCAAAGTCACTCGGTTAAAAGAATTTAAGCAACAGTAAATTCTGCATTGGTAGAAGACACATAGTTAGAATCACAGAATCACAGAATGGTTTGGGTTGGAAGGGACCTTAAAGATCACCCATTTCCAACCCCGCAGCCATGGGCAGGGACACCTCCCACCAGCCCAGGTTGCCCAAAGCCCCATCCAGCCTGGCCTTGAGCACCTCCAGGGATGGGGCACCCACAGCTTCTCTGGGCAGCCTGTGCCAGTGCCTCACCGCCCTCTGGGTGCTGAACTTCTTCCAAATATGTAATCTAAAGCTGCCCTCTTTTAGTTTAAAGCCTTTCCCTCTTGGCCTTTCACTGCACTCCCTGACAGAGCCTCCCCAGCTCTTCTATAGGCCTGAGAAGTACTGGAAGGCCTATAGAAGGCCTTTAGGTACTTATAGGCCTATGAGGTCTCCCTGGAGCCATCTCTTCTCCAGGTCGAACAACCCCAGCTCCCTCAGCCTCTCTTCATAGGAGAGGTGCTCCAGTCCCCTGGAGGTGGAGCAATTCTCCTAAGTTCTGACTAAAACACTGTTTGCAATATTCTGCTTCCATAAACTGTCTAAAATTATTTTAGAACACCATGCGTAGGCTTCACTGAATTTGAACACAGAAATTGAGACAATATCCCTAGTTTAAGAATATTCTTCGTGTTGTCCAGGCAGCCTAGGTTTAGGTGTCTGGTCAGTATTGTGGGCCACACTGCTTGTGGACACAGGCAGGGCCCCTTTTTCATGCGGACTGTGTATTAAGGGTTTCCACACAGTTCACACAAGCAGCTGGCTCATTAAAACATAATGTAGGGTTTTTTGATTATGTTAATTTTAATGTGGATTACCAAACCAGTCAAGGGAGGACGTTCTACTTGAATTTGGTATTACAGTGTAAAGCTAGGTAAAAAATAACAAGCACAAAGAATGTAAATATGGTTCAAGATCTGACTTGACTTCTGAAAGGAAATACTTGTGACCAAATGAAGGAAAGGTGCTGTTTTCTGGGCTTATTTTTTTTTCATCCACTGTGTTTTATTTTGATAAAAAAATTAGAGCCATTATGTTGCAGAGCAGTAAATTCCTTTATGTCTTAAATACAAAATATTTTATTTTGCTCAAATAAACTGCTCTTCAGATAGAATCCACTTTTATACAACTGTATGTCAAGATAGGCTGAGGCACATTCTTTCCTGAACTGAGACAAGAAACTTTGTCTAGCTATGAACTTAGGGAGTTCTGCATGTTGTTTTATTAATTAAAAACAACAAAATAAAAAATAAAAAATCTGCAAAGGATATTGCTTGACCTTGGTACCTGACCTGACTATGTGTAAAATTCTTCATACAGTTGAGATTTGCAAACCTATAACCCAGTCCTGTGCCTCAACCTTTCATCCTTCACCTTCATCAACTACAACTTGCTTCATCAGCACTGAGTGGAAAATACGGGCATAGCATTCACCCAGCAGTGCGGGAGGAGGGAATGTTTCCAGTTCTGAGATGCAGAGAACATTCTTTGCATCAGTA
Source organism: Aythya marila (assembly GCF_965140915.1). Classification (NCBI taxonomy): domain Eukaryota; kingdom Metazoa; phylum Chordata; class Aves; order Anseriformes; family Anatidae; genus Aythya; species Aythya marila. Next base: position 103,779,408 of record NC_139043.1, on the reverse strand, counting down.
AACTGGAATTTTGGAGTTGATTGGATAAACAGCTACCCCTTTCCCTGTCAGTCCATCTCTCACACCTCTCAGAATCGCAAGCCTTAAAAGAGAAATGTTTAAATGCATAGATGTTTTTATGAATCAAACTGAAATACTTAATTTATATCAAATATATCACCATGTATTTATATCCTTTTTATCCATGTATTTATATCCTTTTGCATTTTTCAATTAGGAAAAGCTTATTGTTTCTAATGAGCAAGAAGTTCTACGTGTTCATTATCGAGCAGCAAGAACTCTAGCTAATCAAACACTACCATTCAGTGCCTGCACTGTTCTGCTGGATGCCGAGGTGTATAATGTGCCTCTGGATGCTCAGGTAAAGAGATACATTTCAGATTTTCAAACAAAAAACCTTTCTAGTCTGACTCAAATTGAGCGTTCGGAGAGAATTCTGTTCCCATACTGAAGTTGTCATTGATTTCCTTGGGATCAAGACTTTGCATGTTGTAGGTTATTTCGATCAGGCCTCATATTGCACACCAAGTCAGGTGTGCAATAACAAGAGGGCACAGGTATGTACACTGGTTTTCTTGGTTTTCTGTTTTGTACTGTGTCTGTTTTTCTTTCACCTCCACAAATGATGTGAAAGATAAAATAGGAACATGACTGCTGTTTGTTTGTTGTTCTTTTTTATGAAGTCAAATTTAAATTGCAAATAGAACCTGTTTTGGAAGCTCACAAATACATCTTAAGCAAAACAAAAAAATGTCAGAAAATAAGACTGCTGCATCCCAGTTCTCTGGACTAGTGACAAAAGCAATGTGTGAGACTGGTTTGAAAGATTTGGAAATAGTCTGTGGAGACACTCGTGTAAGGTTTTCTTCTTCTCTGTAAGGCAGGCGTTAGAACTGTTCTATATGAAAAAAAAAAAAAAAAAGAAAAGAAAAAAAAGACCAGCAGTGAAATGGAGAACACTACAAGATAAAAGTAGGGTCTTTTCAAAATCATCTCAAGCTCCATATTACATGCTCCATGTTGTTTACACCTTCAGTGTTAGTATTTAGTTTCTGGTTAAACGATAAGGGGAGCGCTATGCTTAAAAGATAAAAAAAAAAAAAAAAAAAAGATATCTGCATAACTTGTGTGGGCTACCACTCAGAAGTTTACCACAGCCATGTTTCAAAGGGAATATGATTTCATGGTGTCAGTATTCTGTGAATGGTTCTACTAACAGCAGTGGAAACTGCATTCAGTACCTGTTTTGGTGACTGAGAAGCATGTAATGCAAGGAAGAAATTGGCTTTTATAGAGGTAATAAAAGTTTTGAGGTACTGAATGGTGGGCATTTTTAAATGAAACACCTACACTTCTGACATGTGGAATTTTACTTGAGACCTGGAACCCCTTACACATTTATTACAGGTTTCAACGTTTCCTCAATCTGTGTCATTACATTTTTTCCATCTTTAAAAAACGAGCTGCGGACAAGAAGGTGATTCAGCAGAAAATACCACTTTTATGGAAGCTGTATTTTTCTCCCATTTTAAGCCTTATACCGACAAATTTTTAAGTCATCATCTTCTAAAGAGAATTTTCTCTTTTCCTAACAGTCAAAATACAGTCATTGTTAGTTCTGAACTTCAGAATCATTTTTTTGCCCCAATTCAGAGGCTATTACTATTAGTGCTTAGAACTTGAGATGCGTTTGTGTTCCACATATACCTGCATTTTTTATTATTAACATTTTTCAATTGATTTTAAATGTGATTCAAATATAGGATCATTATATAAGACAAAAGGATCTTTATAGGGGGAGAAGTTTTTTTCACCATGCTGCTGCTGTTTTGACTATCCTCATGCAGTAATGGTAGTAATAGTAGTAAAATGCCTTTCCTTACCTCTGTGCTAATTTTTCTCAGAAAATGAAAATACTGCACATAATGTTCACCAAAGTATTAAATCTATTTTTAATTATCAGTGAAGACAATGTGTGAAGCTGCCAGCTTGAAATCGATGTGTTAATTCAAATCTTCACTGGAAGAATATAAACAGATAAGAAATCATTCCCTTGTAATTCATTCTGATGCTTTCCTGCTATCCATCTAGCAACTCTTGTTCTACGATGAAGAAACATTTCTAACTCAACTTTTATTTGAGCAAATAGTTGGGAAAGATCTGTAAGCAAAGATCTGGTTTATTTTGTAGGAACGTGACTGTCTGGGAGCTGTGTCTGTGAGATTTCTTGATGTTTCAGGGCTTGCCTTTGCAGCTTCTAATCTCATGCAGACCTTGAGAACTGTTCCTTGTACTCATATGCACCAGACCAAAGATGGGGGAGGAAAAAGGCGCAAGTTTGAGGAGATCAGACTGTTAGCTGGGTACAGCTCACCTGAACAGTGTGGGACCACAAGACCAGTGTTGCTGAGGGCTCTTTCTGTTCCAGTCAGGTTTCCCTTGAGGAACATCTGAAATCTCAGACAGCTGTTTTCTGGAGATCTCAGCGTCTGCATTTTTCCCCCTGTTCTTGCCCATTACTGCAGTCCATGTACTCTTGCAAAAGAGGTGGCTTTCTTTTCTAAAAATGTAACAGGAGCTTGTGCTGTTTAGTGATGGTTATTTAAATGTTAAACTGACATAGTCTGGCTTTAGGACTAGCCGTGCAATATCTAGTTTCTTACAATGGATGAACGTGATATTCCAGATTCTTATGAAATAGTTTTTTTGAAGTATTGAAAGATTTCATTGGGCAGGACAAATAAGACATTTTTTAAATCCCCTTTTGCAGATTTTTGTGGTAACTTTTTGTTTTAAATTGCTTTTGAATACTTGTGCAGCCAGTGAAGTCAGATTGCTCAAGTTTTCCTTGATTAATGTTTTGTTTTTCCCCTAGGGGACATTCATTTAATTTGTTACTGAATTTTCAAAGGAACGAGAAAAGAGATAGCAATTTTTGTGGAAGATCTGCCTTGTACTGATTAAGACTTTAAGGCATAAATCTTGAAGCCTCCTACTCTAATTTTAAAAATAGAGGAAAGCTTTAGCTGGGAGGAATCTGGGAATAACCTTTTTTAGTGAGTAGCTGGCTGACAGTGAGATTGGTGGTCAGCGTATCTGCTCTCATGTACATACAAACCTTGATTCTCTGACTTGGAGTTTATTTTTCCATCTGAAACACTGTTTATGAAGCTCCCACAGAGTATGCTTTTATGTTTTTAAAGCATGTCTAAGATGAATTATCAAATAACTTACCCTTTGTTTTTGTTTGTTTTTGGCAGGCTGATGACAGCAAAACATCAGTGAGGGATCGATTCAACGCGAGACAGTTTATGTCGTGGTTACAGGACGTTGACGATAAGTTTGACAAATTAAAGGTATGCATCTTCATCTCTCCATATCTTTAGGGGAAAAAAGTGCCTCTAATGTCACTACAAACTATAAAGATGAGATTAATAACTATATTAAGAAACCATAGATTTATATATATATTTGTATATATTTGCAAAATTGTAAGTTACTGTAAATGTGTTAAGGGCAACATGAATGAAGGTCTAGTAGTATTAAAAAAAGAAAACAACAACAACAACAACAAAACCCACCTTTGTAGCCATATAACTTCAGAGAATAATCTGTGATTTATTAAATATGTAGTGGGGCAGTTATTACCACCAAAGAGGCTCATAGATCTCTTTTCTGTTCTTAAAATTTTGTTGCAATATGTTTGTTTTGTGTTTTTTTTTTTTTTCAAATATTGAAATATTTTTTTTCTAACTTCAAAATAGACGTGCCTTTTGATGAGGCAGCAGCATGAAGCAGCAGCTTTAAACGCAGTACAAAGACTGGAGTGGCAGCTTAAACTGCAAGAACTTGATCCTGCTACTTACAAGTCTATCAGCATTTATGAAATTCAAGAGTTTTATGTTCCTCTTGTTGATGTTAATGACGACTTTGAACTGACACCAATATGACAACTCGTATCTTCTGGCTCTTCCCATGGAAAACTAGAGACTGAGGTGCAGTGATACACAAGGTTTTGTTTGTTTGTTTAAGACGGGGCACTTAATTCTGTGGAATACTGCCTTTCTTAATAATTTGGGTATTCCTTCAGAAAAACGTTGTGTGGGGTCTTGTTCGCAATACAGAAGACGGATGCTAATTTTGAAGTCAGTTTCCCAGTAAATACCATTATCTGTATTTTAAAAATGCTCACAGCTTTTGAGCTTACTGCTGAAAAAGATGACGAAACATGGTGAGTTAACAGCGCTGGAAGCTGTTAATAACAAAAACAGCCACCAAAAAAAAAAAAAAAAAAAGATACCTAAAATCTGCTATAAAGCTTTGTATAATGAAATTTCAGTAACAGTTGAACTCCCACAGAAAAATGATGAAAAAGCCTGTGGAAGACAATATATGACTTGGAGGAAAATAGTCTATTAATCTTATTATATTTTGTAAATTACTGTACAGTTTTCTTTTTGGGGAAAAAAAAAAAAGATGTAATATTGTCTTCATTTTTAAATAATTTATTTTATACATATTGTGCAAATGTAAATAGTCTTGTAATTAATGTTCAAACCTGTATAATATAGATATTTTAACTGTAAAACTGTTTTTGTCTAATGTTTTATTGGACCAAAGTTGTTGTTTTTATTAAGTGTAGTGTGTTCCTGGTTGGCAGTTCTTTTTAATATGGCATGTGTTTGAGTTGAGCTGATTGTTTCATCACCATAACTGTAAAAGAATTGAAACTGAACTGTATTGCATGCTTCACAGAACCCGTAACTCCTTTACTTCAGTAACTGATACCTAAACAATTGTAGCATTTACAAAAAACATATTTCATATTAGTCTGCTGTTGTAATGCCATACCTATGACTTACTATGCTGAAAATATTTTTGTGTAAAACAAAAACAACAAAAACACAACAAAAAAAAAATTCTCTTATATGGTGGTCTCGTAATAGAGCCTATTTTTTCCAACAAAATGCCTTTGAATGAAAATTCTTAAATTGTATATTGTCTATTTTAATAATCTATGGAAGGATATGTAAATATGTGTAAATACAATGTTTAATAAATTTTATTGGTCATGTTACTAGTTGGAATTTCTTCTTAATATTGTAACATTTGATTATTATGAAATGTCATCATTCCTGTTATAGCATGTATGTAGGGAGGCTCAACCAAAACCAAAATTTTATGCTTTTTTTTTTTTTAATCCTTAGAACCGTGAGTGGTTAGTTAATTATTTTCTATGAGAAGGTTATAGATATTCATGAAAAAGATTTGTTACCGTCTAGTCCATAAATTATTCAAGAATGCTTGGGATCTGGTGTCTGTGAAATTCATTTTGAAAGAAATGGGGCTTTTGCAAGAGAGGCAGTTACCTGGAAAAGAGATTACAGCACTTGGTTTGAACTGATTTTTAAATACCAGGTGAAAGAACACTCACTCCTTACGTCTGTGTGAATGCCCAGGTACCTTTGTGGTGATGGAGAGCAAACTGAGCATTGAATGAGAGACTACAAGGACAGCGGACTCCTTCCTGTATGCACATCGGTGCGAGTTCAAGTCAAGAATAAAGTGACAGTAACTCAAGCACAGTAAAACTGGATTAAGCATACATTCATATGTAATTCCTGCCCTGTGCTTTTTTTTTTTTCCCTGACTTTTAATTTGCTAGGTATTGGAGGAAGGAGTTGTTTGTGCTTTTATATGGGACTGCCTACCTGATGTCACAGAGAATTGAAAGCAGAGTAAGGAAAATGCAAACAGCATTATTCTGAAAGTCAAATTTTCACAGCTGCTTTCGGATGAGTTTTTAAAATGACACAGAAATCTGGGTTGTCACCTGCTGAAAAAGACAGGAAAAACGGATAAAACTGCAACTAGTAAATGGGTGTGAGTTTATTTCCATCAGCTTATTCACAGAGTAATAAAAAGTAAACGTACAAATCTGGAAGTGGGAAAACCTACTATAGGTCTCTTGGAGTATGGGATGTGAATGCATCGTGAAGAACAGAGCAGCTGCATTGGGTTGTGGGAGTGCTGGGTGTGTTAGGCAAGAAGTGAGTGACAAAAAGTTTGGAGGAGGGTTTGGAGGAGGTGATGGGGTGGATGTGGAGTTGGGATGGGGGAATCGAGCGGAGCCACAGCTTGCACAGGCAGCGAGCGGGTCCAGGAGGGCTGAGCAGGGGCAAGGCTTCAAGCTGTTCACAGTGCTCTGGGAGTTTCAGCATGTTCTTGGATGAATTAAAATTATTTTGACAGTACAACTTATATGGAGATCCGCAGATGGATGTTTCTCAGGCATCGCCTTAACACGGGGAGATGCCTTGCTGGTGTCGGTGTCACACAACAGGTTATGTTTTGATACCAATCAGTAAACGTTGCCTTGCCCATGGGGTAGCCTCAAGCGTCGCAGTCCCGGGGACAACGCTCCCCCACCTTCCCCGGTGTGAATCCGGATTGTGTTCCAGCCCCGTTTGTGCACGTTTACACTGCGTGAGGACACCCAGCGCGTGCCTCCAGCGTTTCCACCACGCCATGCGAGCCGGGAGGGCTGAGGCAAATCATGGCTGGGGAGAAGGCCGTGATCCCCTCCAAAGAGCCAGGCTGCCTCCTGGAAGCCTTGAGGGGGGTTGTTGGGTTTCTCCTGTTGTTTTTTTTTGGTCCCTGGCTTCTAGGGACCGAGCTTGGTTTTTTTGGGACTGGGCACCTGGGGGGGTGAAGCAGCGCCACGTGGCCGTTTTGGGGCTCAGATCCCCTCGTCTCCAGCTTTATTTCCGAGCAGCAGCCAGCGGGCGGGGCACGACTTGGCAGCTCCATTCCCCCCCCCGAGGGCTGCCCGCAGATGCCACCTCACAGCCCCGCGGAGCCTTCATCCCCCTACCCCTCTCCTCCTCCTCCTCCTCCACCTGCTCCCCGCGCCGCCCCTAGCGGCTGCCGCCCGCCCGGCTCCCGACCCCTTTGTTCCTCCAAGCACCCCCCAAAAAACCCCTCCCCGGCTCCTCGTCGGCTCCCCTCAGCCCCAAACCCGCCCCGGTTGCGCTCGGAGGGCGGGTCCCGGCGGCTCCCCGAGGCGGGGCCGCCCGCGGCCGAGCGAGGGCCGGGCCGGGCCGGGCCGGGCCCATCCGCGCCGTCCCTGCCGGAGCCGCCGCCGCTGGAGCGCGGGGGCTGCCCCCGGCCCGCGGCGCCGCCGAGCGGTGAGGGGAGCCCCGGGGACCCCGGGGGAAGGCGGAGAGGGGCCGGGGGGGGCTCGGGGAGAAGCCGGGGGAGCCGAGCGGGGCCTTGGTGCCCCGGCAGCCGGAGGGAGGCGGCCCGGCCCGGGGTTTTTTCTCCCCCCCCTCCCCACTGTGAGAACAATGCAGCCTCGCCGAGAGCCCGGCGCGTCCCGGTCCCGGCTTTTTGGCTTTTTTTTGTGTGTGTGTATTTTTTGTGTTTTTTTTTTTTTTTTTTTTTTTGTGTGTGTGTGTGTTTTGGTTTTTTTTTTGGTCCTTTTTCTTCGGGTTCGCTTCGCCGCTGCTCCGCTCCGGCCACCTGCAGCGCCCATGGGGAGCGCCGCGCCGCGCTGCCAAGCCTCCGGGATCGGCACCGTGGGGCTTGGGGCTTTTTTTTTTTAGCCCCGTTTAACTCTTATTTATTTATTTACTTATTTATTTATCTAGTTTATTTATTTATTTTTATTTTTCAGCCCGAAAATAAAACTTAACAGCTTCCTGCGTGCCCCCGGCAGCGGCGGCTGAATTGGGGGTGACACCGGTTTGGCTCCGCTGTGGTCACCCGGGGCTATCTGCCAGCCCTATGGGTGTCCCCGTCGGGATTTCCCCTTTTTTTTAATTTTAATTTTTTTTTTTTTTCCTTGTTGCTGCTCATGGGGTGCAGGGCGAGCTCGGGGCCGCTCGCCCCAGCCTCGCCACAGCAGAAAGCTCTGGATGAAGAAGTTTGATCCTTGGGGACGAGGGCTCCGACCTCCCTTACGCTGCCAAAAACGCCATATTTAATCTCCTTTTCTTTCCAGGAACGGCGAGGGGGAGAGGAATTGAGATTTGACCATCGTCTCCAGCAGCCCTTCGAGGTTGCCCTCTCGGCACCATGAGGCCCCGGCACGTGGCGGCGCCCACAGCCACGGCGCTGCTGCTGCTGCTCCTGCTGTGGGCCCAGCCGGCCGCCGGCTGCAACAAGGCCCTGTGCGCCAGCGATGTCAGCAAATGCCTCATCCAGGTAGGGGCGGTAGGTTTTCGGTGCCTTGCCTCTTCGTTAGCGATGCTGGATTAGCAGGCAGGGCTACCTAAGAATGGGCCCGTGAGGTGAACGAGGGGGCGGTGGGTGTTAAACACGAGTCCAGCCTTCATATGGTCAGCTCCAGCTTCTTTAAAGCATTTCTTAGTACCCCTTGGTAGACTGGGAAAGGAAAAGCAGAGAGCACAGATACCATATGCTAGTAAATCATACTGTAAATATACAATTACCGTCTGAAAAACGATGCGGAGGTGGCATGAAGCATCTCCATGTGCACTTCTTCATTCTGTATAAATGTTATTTATCTGGTTTGTGCATAAAAATAGTTGCCAGATTCACAAGCGCACCCAGCAGAATGAAGACTGGCTGTTGGCTGAACCACCTTCTTTGTGGCTTCTACACCGCCGTCGCTTTAAATTAAAAATAAATAAGGATAGTAAAAAAAAAATGCTGCTTCTCCTAGCTCAGCCATTGTCTATAGAGTTGTTAAATGTGTGGGCGAGAGAGGAACTTTTGACTTTCTCCTTGAAGACAGTGCTGGTGTTTGTGTAGATGTGCCAGCCATCCTTCCCTTGTGTTTTTTCATGCCAGCTCCAGGCGTGAAGCCTGCCCAAAGTAAGGGGGCTCGCTCGACTGTCGCATCGCGCGGTTCCCTGTCCTATTTTCACAACCCTCCCAGCTTGGCACGAGCCACGGCTTGCAGCCGAGAGGGGAGCAAGCAGGACGTGGCGTTTGCCAGCTGCAGGCAGGATGCGGGGCTGTGCCTGGCTGAGCGGAGCGGGGAGGCAGAAGAAAAAGCGCCCTGAAAAGCACACGGTTAACGTAAATATTTCTTGCCAGCGTTGCTAGAAGTCAGCACAGTCGTCACGGCCACTCCTCGCGAGCTGCTCTGCGTAAGGGTGGTCCCTACATAAATATTTATTTTGTTAGGTCCAGGATGGAGCATGAGATCAACAGCTTGCACGCATTCGGCTTGCGGCTTGCGTCTGGAGGGCCCTGGCTTCGCTGGTGCTTTCGTGTTGTGCTTTTTTGTTTTCTGTAAGCAAAGATCTGCAAGAAAATAGCTGGAGGCACCTCTCCACATCAGCTTAGCCTGCGCGGAAACTTTGCAGCTCCCTGCAGCTGGTGGAGGAGCTGCCGGTGGGACCTAGGAGAGCGTAGGCAGGGAGGGACCACGAAGTTGGTTCCCTCCAAGGCTTTGGATGCAGCTCCTTCCTGGGCCCCAGCGACTGGGGCTTGGGGTTGGGATTAGGGTTGGGGTTGGGGCTAGGATTAGGATTAGGGTGGCTCTTGCCTCGTTTCCCAGGTAGGCAGCCGACCCTGGCTGTGCCCCGTGCCTGCATTCCAGGATCTTGCAGATCCCTCCGGTTAATGAAGTGGAGCGCGAGGCTCTGCCCCTCATTCTCCTTAAAATCTCCCTTCCTCAGGGTCTTCACCTCCTGGGAATCTCAGGCCCAAACTCCTCAGCGTTTCCAAGACTTGTTTTTTTTTCTTTTTCTGCCCCATGGTATGAAATAAACACCCCCTTTCCGCTTCGGGGCTGACGTATCTAAAGCTTGCTGCCGGCCCGCGTTCTGTAGCCGTAGTACGTAACACAGTTGGGTTAACAGCATTATTCCGGCTGGTTTGCTTCCAGGAGATTTGCTGTTATTAACTGTTCTAGGAAAAAAAAAAAAAAAGAAAAAAAAAAGAAAAAACACATTAGCTCTTTTTCTTTTGCTCCCCCCTCCAGTTTGCAAAGAGGCTGCCAATGCCTTCAGGTCCTGTTTCTCACCGCGCCGAGAAAATAGCCTGTGTCGCTTCAAGAAAGCTTTGAAAAAATGCAGATGTTAAAAAATAATAATAATAATAATCTTTTATTTGCTCTGCGGAACAGAAATATCTCGATTGTACAAACATATCTGCTTCTTAGGCAGTGCTGTATTTTTAGGCTGGGAGGCTTATTTCTTGCCCAGCAAAATAGGTTCTCTGGTGCACCTTGGGCTGTTGGGGCTGGGCGGCTGCCAGCCCCGCTCATGAGTAATGCTTTCTTCCACTGACGCCTCGCCACCCCCGGCTATCGACAGGGAGCGTTCCTCCTCGGCTCCGCTTCGCCCCCGGCCCGTGCAAGTATTTTTTTGCCAGAGATGTGTCCTGTGCGGGTGTCCAGGGGGTGAGTCAGTCGGAGGAGCCCAGGAGGGGTGCAAGGAAATCATCTCCGTGTGAGGAAGGTGCCTATGGAAAAACACACGGAGACCGCCTGCGGAAGACCAGCACGGCTGCCACTTCTTCCATCTTCCTCCTCCGAACTAACACAAAGAAGCAAACCAGAGTTAAATTTTTAAAAATCACAGTGTTCGTGAGCCCTCGCTGTAAAAATAAGGTCGGTAAGATAGGTGGTCCGGACACATGGACACCAAGAAGATTTTTTTTCCTATTGCAAGTACAGAATTTAAGGTTACGCTTGGTTCTGTAACAATACTCTTCTCTTCGGCTCTCACGGTGCTAGTCTTTAGAGCTGAAACAGCTTGAATTCGGTGATTTCTCTGGCTTTGATTCATAATGTTGCATTTAATGGTTTATGGAGAATTACCTCCTCCCACACGCTGGCTCGCTGGTGTTGCAACGTCTTTAATGAGTGTGAGGTTGTTTGCCTGGTTGTATTGTTGAAGCACAAATACATAGCTTTATTTCAACATTAATACATATTAATATTCCTCTCTGGCCCATCTAACCGTACTCTACTCGGGGCTGGTTTTAAAAGTTGCTCTATGCAGGCTTTTTTATTCCGGAGGCTGACACAATCTGTTTGTTGAGCTGTAAGATAAATATTTTAGAAATGCGTCATTCATTCACATAAGTCATCTTTCGGAGGCTGTGGCGGCTCCTCTTGTGGAAAACTTTGGATATCTCCTTAATGAGCCTGTTTTCCATCCTTCGCTTGGAAACAGCGTAGTAATAGGTGACATGAGTAAACTTGGAGAGTGAAGAAGTCAGAAGCCTTGGTACTTTTCCACTCTGTAAATAAAAGAAGGCTTAAGGCTGCGCATCGCAGGAACCCATGTGGACAGAGAGCTCACGCTCGATCCCCCCAAAGTGCAAACACTTCTGATTAAACTACCCAGGCAATAGCTTCTCAGCATCGGGCAGAACAGAGTAGTTTGGGCATTTGGTCTTTTTGCTGTCTTTAAGATTTGTAATTCTTAAGCTGCAGTGAAGCAAAGAGAATGATACCGGAATGAGGGATTTTTGTTTAAAAAGTGAGGTTTTGCCCAGGGTAATCCAAGCCCGTGGATTGTCGCCCGCTAGCCGCGGTCCTTTGGCCGAACTGGAACTGCTGCTACGTGCTTGTGAGCCAGAGGAAGCACACCGCCTGGTTTTTAGATTTCCTCTGGACGTGGAGGATGTTTCCACGCTTCCAGTGCACGCCTTCAGCGGGGCTGCTAAACCTCTGCCGTCAGGTTTGGGTAATACGAAAACGGGGGTTGTCTTCTTGCTTCCAGGCCTTTGTGATTACAGAAAAATACACGTGCAAACTGCTCTACTTTCTGGAGACTGCTGAAGGCTTTGAAGTGCCCAGGGTGTCATTTTGCAGGAGGAGGGAGAAGGTTGTTTCCTTCAGAGCAAAAAGCGAATCAGCTGGACCCGGGATAACAAATTCCCATACAGTTACTGGCCCTGCAGATGGAGAGCAAGGCGTAGCAAGCATCCAGGGATGCTCAAAATGGTTTTGTCCAGCTGACTTAACCGAGTAAGTTCCTCTTAGCATCCAGGGATAGGTGTGATGGCAGGCTTGCACATCCTCCAAGTATGTGCACTGCTTATGGTAACTTCCTTTTTTAGCTAAATTATAACTCCTGCACGCTATTTATATATAAAGAAACATCCTTCTTTGAATTTCCTCTGGAAGAGGGAAAAGCGTTCAAAGAACTTGTAGGTTCAGGCACAAAAAAGCAAACACAGCTTCCCATGAATAGGAGTTTTTCTCTTTTAAATGCTTGCTAGCTGACTTCAGGTCTCTGTTTAGAATTTAATCTTTTTAAAAAAAGCTCACAAAAGATCCTTTTGTAAACTCAGATTGCTGCTTTGGCTATAAGTGTTTCACCATTTACTCACTCTGTGAGTGTCCTGAGCTCTTTTAGTTTGAGCTGGAGGAGGAATTGTTGTGCCCTGCTGGCATTTCACGTCTGGGTTTGCTGTGGTGTAACACGCTGATGTGTTTTTCAGGAGCTGTGTCAGTGCCGCCCAGGGGAAGGGAACTGTTCCTGCTGCAAGGAGTGCATGCTCTGCCTCGGCACGCTTTGGGACGAGTGCTGTGACTGCGTTGGTAAGTTTGCATTTGTTTTGCCTCTAAAACACAGACTTTTTGTCAATTTGTCATCTCGCTGCCACCACACAGCACCTGCTTTGTGGGGTTGGACACTGCAGGGAGGTTTCTGACTGTGAGGTGGACCGACAGGTACCACGCAGGGACAATTTTAGCTTTGAGTTCCCCTGTGAATCCTTGGGATTAGTCGTAAATATGCATGGCCCAACTCTTTGATCGCTCTTCTGTTTGCCAAAAGAGCTCTTTCTGGAAGGTGAGAGAGAGGCATCGCGCTGTGGTAGATGACAGCCCTGACAAGAACAGCATTATTAGTAGCAGATTGTGTTCAGAGCCCCAAGGTTTCTGCAAGTGAAAGCTGCCCCTGCTGAAGGAGGGCATGTTCTTGTTCTGCCTTGGGTTTTCAATGTGCTGAGAGCTTCATCCTTCTGTGGTTGCTGCAAGTCTCCTGCTGTTCACAATCCATCTGGCTCCCACGAGGGGGATGCATCCTGACTGCTGTACCTGAGCTCAGCTTCTCTGCCTGCTGGCTCTTCTCAGAGTCCATGAGGATGATGAGCTTCAAAGTGCTCTTTTTTTACTGTTCTCTGCTTCTCCCATTCCATCACGATGTGAATATGACAAAATTGCTTCTTGCTTGGTTCTCACTCGCTTACTTGTGCTTTTCTGTCCTGCAATAAGCAGCGGTGTGGCACACTCCCATCCTTAACCTCATTCTCCCCAATGGCACAAAGTATTTTCAGCCCCTGCAACTGTGCTGGCTATAAATTTAGGAGGTCTTGAATTTGTTTTTTTTTTTTTTTTATTTGAGCTGAAATCTTTTAATGGGCTCACTAAAAAGTGATATATATTCTTTTTTTTTTTTTTTCCCCATCCCTTTTGCCCTTCCAATGTCTTCTTGCTTTTTGTAATGAAATACCAAAGAGCACTGTGGTCATGCTCAGTCGTGAGGGTGGGGAGGAGAGGAGGTGGCTTCCCTCCTCCAGAACAATGCATCATCTGCTGTAGGAAGCAAGGCTCGGCATGCAGAGGTACTGCAGGAGGAGGAAGAACCTAGCTATTGGGATTGTGAAGAAGAAAAAAAAGTCTACACATGGGGATTTTTGTTTCCAAATCCACAGGTTACTCCCTGTTCCGCTGCTGTTTCCTGTAGTGTTATCCAGGAGAGAAGTTAGCAAGGCTTTAGTTTCCGTTTCCCATCACTGGGTAGCCAAAAACATCTCCTGATGGTTCTGCTGCTGCTTCCAAACTCGTTGGCTGCGTGGCGTGGTCCTGCTCAGCAGGAATTATGCTTCCCTTGAACGTAGGGTGGGGGTGAGAGGTTTCCCTGGCATTCTTGCTTCCCTTGTTTCTGCAGTCCATTTCTGCATCTTTGCATCCGTGCCCAAGCAGGGAACGCAGGGTACAGCTCTGTGGCTGGCTGAAATCCCCGGGGGAGCTGTGATGCTCGTCCGGAACTTGGATTTTCAGTAACAGTCTGTACTGAGAGAGTTGGGTAAGAGGAAGGCAGGAAAGAAAGGAAAGTACCTAAATTGGCACGAATATTTTATTTATTTTATTTTTACAGTGGAACACATCTGCATTTCCTTCCATGACAAGAGACCTAGCTCTAGCATAGTGTCTCAGTTATGTTTTAAAATCCAGTTACTGTATTTTGTCATAAATCATTGCCTTCCAAAGCAGTAATGTGGACATGTTTGTTCCTTCCCAGTTGCTCGTAAGATCAGCTCTTTATTTTCATTTTAACCAAAGCTACCGTACTGTAATTACACGTTAAAACACCGTAACAAATGGTAAGAGGAAGGATCTTTGTGGAATGAGCAATTACCCATGGCATGAGCAGTGGTTTCTTGGTTCATTATAAGATTGTATCTTCTTATTGGATTGATACACACACAAACTGCAATCATTTGATAAACATTCTTCCTGCTTTTATGCTTTTTTTCCTCCCCATGTGTCCTTCTTATCAGTGAAACCCACCTTCAAGTCTAACTTGACAGAGGTGGCTTCTGGAAAAGCTCGTTGGTTTCCATTTCACAGCAGTGTCTCTTGACGGGTCTGTGCCACGTCGATTCCTTCCTCATTAAATTTTGTGTGGGCTTTCCTTATTACAAGTTGATTGTGAATATTCCAAGGGTTCCCTAAAAAGTGATAATGCAGTGGTGTAAATGCTTAGTTCAAGCACGGAGTCCAGGAACATCTGCGAATAACAAGTTGTTTGATGAGGGGTAGCAAAATAAAGCCTTCACAGTGGGAAGCTGGCTTAAGTGGAATTGTTTTTTAGTGTGACCCGATGTTCTTTGGAAGAGGCTTTTCCTTTTTTCCAGTGCTTGGCTCACCTTTCTACAGAAGTTGCCTGTCAGGTGCTGTTCCTGTTGCTAGATGTTGCTGGTAATGCTGACAGCACGCCTGAGTCTTGTCAGACCTCACGCTGAAATTGTGACAGGCAAACTTTGCTCCTTGTCCATGAGGGAAATACGCCGACTGAAATTGAAAAGATTGTGGTTTTGTGTAAGGTTCTGGTTAAACATGAGTTCTCAAGCTGGACTCCTGATGAGTCTATGGGGCAAGAGATGCTTTTCTGAGCGTGTGGGGCAGGTAGACTTCAAACATGTACGTCCCACATGGCTTTGAAAGAAGAGTAGTGAAGGACTGGTTTGCTCTGCAACTGTAGCTGGCTAAAGCTGTATCTGTGAAACTACCCAAAATGATATCCAGATGTATGTGAGGAAAATAGATTTCTCTGTCTCTTGCCAGGTGACTTCTGATAGTATTTTATGGCTTCTGGGTTTAAATACCTCTGCAGATACAACTTTTATTTTCAGTTTTGGAGGTTTCAAGGTTTTGATGAGACGAAGGTACCCCGCAGTTTCCTTGCTGGTAGTAAACAGTGCGTAAATGGTTAATGAAAAACTGGCCCCTGCATTGCACATCACAAAACCTTTCTGTAGGAACTGTCAAAGAGGATTGCAGAGGTGGACAATAGGCTTCAAAAAAGATTCCCCAGGAGATGGAGAAAAATGTGGAAGAGGTAGGCTGGAAATAAACGTTTTCGCCTGTAGTGATCCCTCCAACTAAGTAGAAAAGCCAGGAACACCTCAGCTGTGGCTAAGCAGGTGAAGTAATTCAGACTCCTGCTCGCTCCTGATACTGATCTTTGCACCCCTGGCAGGTGACTAGTAAGATCTAGTACGCTGCTGAAGCAAAGGAGATCGAATACTTGAATCATGATCAAAAGTTTCGTGTACCTCCGGCCTTGTCGAGATGCTATCTGGGTTCAGCTGGGAGCTTCCAGTCCAGATTCGTGCCGCTATCGATTACGCCGCGCTTTGTCTCCTTTCCCAGGGGGAACAAACCTTCCGCTGAACTCCTCGTGGTCTGATGTGTAATGCTAGAGCACGGAAAGAGAAGTGAAAAAGAGGTTTTTTTCTTTTCTCTTGGATCTCACAGGTCGCAGGCGTGTTTTTTTTTGTGTAACTCGCTCTCTCGTTCTTCTGCAGGCATGTGCAACCCTCGCAATTACAGCGACACGCCGCCAACGTCCAAGAGCACTGTAGAGGAGCTGCACGAACCGATCCCTTCGCTGTTCCGGGCGCTGACGGAAGGGGATACCCAGCTGAACTGGAATATTGTTTCCTTCCCCGTTGCAGAAGAACTGTCGCACCACGAGAACCTCGTTTCCTTTTTAGAAACAGTCAACCAGCCGCAGCATCAGAACGTCTCTGTGCCGAGCAACAACGTCCACGCACCTTACTCTAGCGACAAAGGTAAATGAGCAGAGGGTCTGAAACTCCTGGTGCTTCCAGGAGCTTTCTCAGGGCATCTTCTGTGCTGCTCGGTGCGAGCTGCTGCTTTTCCCATATAACATACCTGAAAAGTTGAGGCTAATTCTGAACATGACATAAGAAAGAGTGAAGCAAAAGCACTGAGGAACCTGGAGGATGGTGTTAAAGTGACCGAGGGTCTTAGGACACACTGAACGATGCGAGTTTGTCACCCCTGTAGCTCCTCCTGTGGCATGAGGCAGTTTGTTCAGATAATTTCACGGGCACCAGCAGGTTATGTCCTCTGAAGCAGACACCTGGAGCTTAGGAGACGGGACAGACCAAAATTGAACCCTCCTCACCATGTCAGTGCAGCGCTAGGCGACTGAAATGCGTGGCTTCAGAGCCTGAGGAAGCAACGTGCCACAAACCACGGCACCTGGGCTGGGTGTTTACTCCTTTAGGTCTGAGCTGGCATAACTTGAACTCAGGTTTGTGGAAAATCCAGCATTTATAGTAAACCTGAGTAAGATTGGCAAGGTGAGGAGGGATTTAACAGAGAATTTTAAAAATAAGTACTTTGGGGGTGGCAGGTTTTCAACTTATGTAAGGACTTCCTGCCCTTATTTTATATATATGTATATGTCATTATATTTATTTATATATACATTTAATATATATTTCCACCTTCAGTTTGGAGGACATGCTCTAGAGTATTGTGTGCTGGGTGAGAGGGTAAAAGATGAGAAGTTTGAGGCATGACAGCAGTGGGATAAGAAAAATTCTCAGTGCCTCTCGGTTTCTATACCAAACCTGAAATACTTTTTCGTGCAAATCATGATATCAGACTTAAAAGACTCTCATAAACAGTTCTCAGTAAGATTGCTGCTTAACAGGGGAAAAGAGCATCTGATTTGTTTTATTGTAGTGTAATTAATGCTTCGCTTCCTTCCCAACACACACTTTTAAGTACTAGTAACCCCACGTGTCGCTGTTGTGATGGCTCTTTTATCTTATCAAGGCAAGATACTGATGGACGCGCTGCTTTTCCATGCCATCGTGAACCTTTGACCTAGTTATGTCTCCGAGCAGGCCTGCTATTGATTAAACGGAACCGTAATGGCAACTTTTCTAACTTCCTTTGGTTAAGGCACGGTAGAAAAAGAAATTAATTCCAGAACCGGGAAGCCAGATGGTCAGCAAACATCTCATTTGTGAGCCTTTGACGTTATTAAAACGCTTGGTCACCATTCTGAGAGCGGTGCAGAAAGCCACGTTAAATGGCAAGCCACAAAAAGCCATGTGTGCAAACACGACAGTATTTCAGGAGGTAAATTATACTTGGGAAAAAAAAAAAAAACTGTGCTTGGAACAACCTTGAATGTAGCCCGCTGTACTTAGGTAGAGCAGCCGGATGGCCGTTCCCCGACAGTCCTTTCCTCCCGCACCAGCAGGACGGGCTAATGATAGCTTTGGATTAAACTTGGAATCGGGATTGCATCTCGAGGGTGTGGAGGAGTTCTGAGTTTAACAGCACAGAAAATACGTAACTGCAATTTTTTTTCGCAGTCAAAAGTCTCCTTCGTCTCTTTTGCTAAGGACCTGGTAGAGATGAGGCTGGGAGAGCTTCCACTGGAAGGATGGCGTTCAAAACCAGCAGTTATATTTGGAAATAGCTACCAAATACCTCTGGTTTTGGGGCTTCAGGAGACACTTAGAAGAGAAATAAATGTCAGAGCCATTTCTGTAACCTCTGGCTCTGCCTCCTCCATCTTCGGGATCAGTGAAGAATAGGAAAAGGTAGAAAATGGCTTTCAATTTCTTACACTTTTAAATACGTCACCCTGTTCCTAAAACGTTTTGGCTGAGTTGCCGGGGGAAGCAATGACTGAAAGGTGGAGGGGTAGGAGGTGAAGTGCCCGAGAGCCTGGTTAGAAGGAGGGAGGGAGCCCAGGAAGTTGCAGGAGCCTGGCGGCTGCTTCCCATGCGGAGCTGAGTCCCACAATCGCGTCGCTGTGGTTTAACAAGCCAGCAGGTGGGAGAAGAAGAAGCGCTGTGGGAGAGGACGGGGCTGTGTGCACGCGGGGCCGCCTGCTCAGTCGCAGTAAACACAAATTTCGCCTGCAGCAGAAGAAACTGCAGACGGCCCCCGTGCCCTTCCCTGCTTGCCAGACGCGCTGCTAGTCCTGGCGGCAGATCCTGCAGATGGAGATGCCTTCCGGATGGCGGTCGTCTTTAAGGCCGTGGCATTCGGGGCTTTGAAAAAAAATCCCCCCTGTGAGCGGGAACACAGATGCTTTCTGTTTTCTCCCTCGCTATTTTGGGCTGCTTCTGCGGAGCCGTGCGTGCTTTGCTCCAGCGTGGTGGGCTGCCAGCAGCCCCTCTTCTTTTGTTGCCTGTCAAGGGAGAGATGAAGGTTTTGGGAAGGGGACAGCAGGCTGCGCGTTGCCCTCTGGAAAACATCCCCAAATTTGGAGAGGCTCGGCCTATAAATACCCCTCGCCTCTGATTTTAATTTCAGCCCGCCCTCGCGCGGGGATCGGCGCGAAGCTGCTGTGGGCCACCAGACTTGCTCTCTGCAGCCCCTGGGCGGCTGCCAGGAAAAGCAGCGCC